>NC_062567.1:41298783-41601533 GCF_022837055.1 Prionailurus viverrinus | reverse complement strand
AAAAGTTAAACAAATCAACAAACAAGCAAAAAGCAAATTGTTGGTTATTGACTTCTATTTTAGGTGAACCATAGTTAGAGAATTCTCTATGAAACTGGAAATGGTCTATATTTGTGTTAGACATGGCTAGTGTGACTGTGGAACCAATATTAAAGTTTTATTTATTTTTAATTATTAAAAACTAAATGTAAATATTCAGGCACATGTGCCTAGTTGCCAAGATTGTCTAGTGTCGAATGCGGTAACATCACAAGTTAATATATGAATATATTCTACATTAATATACTTGGAAATGTGAGTTTATTTTGTATTTTGGAAAATTTTTGGAAAGGTTCCATGTGATTTTAAAAATACGAGTATTCTATACTACTAAATAGCATTTCTGTATGTGTGCACATAAGTATTACTTGTCTAGTTTATGTCTTGCAATAGCCTTACTGATATATCTGCTTGTTTGATAAGCAGGGAGATAGAATTGTCTAAATCTCTATTTATGATTGTTTATCTTCCCTTTTTTCAAATATATGTTGAACTTGTATTTTTTTTTAAGTTTATTTATTCACTTTGAAAGCCCAAATGAGGGAGGGGCAGAGAGCCAGGGGTAGAGAGAATCCCAAGCAGGCTCCCCACTGTCAGAGCACAGCCCAATAAGGGGCTCAGTTTCACGAACGATGATATGATAACCTGAGCCAAAATCAAGATTCCACTACTGAACCAACTGAATCATCCAGGTGTCCCAGACTTGTATTATTAAGTATATACAGGTTTTAGGAAACATTGCTAATGCTTTGGATACTCGATCTATCCTTATGAAATATGCCCAGTATTTGTAACAGTGGTTCTTGTCTTGTATTGTGACAGTACATTAGCGAGAGTAGTTTTCTGCTGGCTTATGTGGCATGATTTTTTTACATGTTTATATTTTCATGGTTCTGTTTACTTCTGTTGAGGAAGAATTCATTAAAACAACAAACAGTTATTTAAATACAAACACTCTTGGAATTGAAGTTAAAATTACTCTATTTATATTAACATTGAAATTACATAAGTTTTACTTATATATTTCATCTCTGTGTAAGTTGTATCGACATAAGTAATTGTTAAGTATTAGATGATTATCATTTAATTTGAGATAAACACTACCGCTGCTTTGAACTCTACTTTTTCTTTATTTTCTTATCTTTCACAATAAATAATTTATTTTAACTTTCTTCTGTAAGAACTTGGTAATTTAATATGCTTTTAAATATCCTTTTACATTGCTCTACACTTTACAGCATACATTTTTTTATTCAGTAGAGTCTAAGAAATTAGTACCTTTATCCATTCTCAAACAGTGAAAAGACCTATATACCGTCACTTGTATTTACTTGAAATGCTGTATTTGCTCAGTGAATACTAATATGGATATATATTTATAATTACAAACATTATCATCTTTATTTTATCCACGCAAGAACCATTTAGATATATCCACATAACTTATTTTCTTCAACTTGTCTTTCCTTTTGGTGTATGCAAGTTTCACTTAGAATAAATGTTTTATCATTAGAATATCCCTAAATATTTTCTTTAGTTAGAGTGAGTTAGCAATTAAATATTTCCTTTTGAAAACAATCTTTGAAATGAATTCACTTTGCTATGGTATAATAAAGATACTTTCACATTTTATTGATTTCCATTTATCCATTCCTTTTAGGTCACTAGGTAATTGCCATTATTAGAAATCATAGGTTAAATGTTTATATACATTTATGTGATAAAAAGTAAATTCTAATTACCTTTATTATTTGAAGTAATGTTTACCTGGCATAGATTTTATTAAAGTTACATGCCAAAAATGTGAGCCCATAGTTTTACATGTAACATCATTAGTAAATGATGGTATGGTGAGCCCCCATCACATCTGGCTTTGAAATTTAGCTGGGTTTACCCTAAAATATTACAGGAAAGCAAAACTTTGCTCTCAAAGGGTCCATGAAAAATTCACTTGCATTGAGTCCCAGCTCACAGGCAGTAGTTTGAAAACGGCTTGGCACAGGGGTGCCTGGGTGGCTCAGTCAGTTAAGCATCCGACTTCAGCTCAGGTCATGATCTCGCAGTGAGTTCGAATCCCACGTCAGGCTCTGTGCTGACAGCTCAGAGCCTGGAACCTGCTCCAGATTCTGTGTCTCCCTCTCTCTCTGAATCTCCCCTGCTCGTGCTCTCCCTCTCTCAAAAGTAAATAAATGTTAAAAAAAAAAGAAAAAAAAAAGAAAACTGCTTGGCACATACATGAAGATTTATTGGTGAATTCTACCAAACTTTTATTCTTTATTTTATTTTTTTCCTTTTTTTTTTAAATTTATTTTTATTTATTTATTTATTTATTATTTATTTATTTATTTATTTATTTTTTTATTTATTTTTTATTTTTTATTTTTTTATGAAATTTATTGACAACTTGGTTTCCATACAACACCCAGTGCTCATCCCAAAAGGTGCCCTCCTCAGTACCCATCACCCACCCTCCCCTCCCTCCCACCCTCCCCTCCCTCCCACCCTCCATCAACCCTCAGTTCTCGGTTTTTAACAGTCTCTTATGCTTTGGCTCTCTCCCACTCTAACCTCTTTTTTTTTTTTTTTTTCCTACCCTCCCCCATGGGTTCCTGGTAAGTTTCTCAGGATCCACATAAGAGTGAAACCATATGGTATCTGTCTTTCTCTGTATGGCTTATTTCACTTAGCATCACACTCTCCAGTTCCATCCACGTTGCTACAAAAGGCCATATTTCATTTTTTCTCATTGCCACGTAATATTCCATTGTGTATATAAACCACAGTTTCTTTATCCATTCATCAGTTGATGGACATTTAGGCTCTTTCCATAATTTGGCTATTGTTGAGAGTGCTGCTATGAACATTGGGGTACAAGTGGCCCTATGCATCAGTACTCCTGTATCCCTTGGATAAATTCCTAGCAGTGCTATTGCTGGGTCATAGGGTAGGTCTATTTTTAATATTTTATTTTTTTTAATATGAAAGTTATTGTCAAATTGGTTTCCATACAACACCCAGTGCTCATCCCAACAGGTGCCCTCCTCAATGCCTATCACCCACTTTCCCTCCCTCCCACCCTCCATCAAACCTCAGTTCATTCTCAGTTTTTCAGAGTCTCTTATGGTTTGGCTCCCTCCCTCTCCAACTTTTTTTTTTCCTTTCCCTCCCCATGGTCTTCTGTTAAGTTTCTCAGGATCCACATAAAAGTGAAAACATATGGTATCTGCCTTTCTCTGTATGACTTATTCCACTTAGCATAACACTCTTCAGTTCTATCCACATCCCCAAAGGCAAGGGAATTAAAAGCAAAAATGAACTATTGGGACCTCATGAAGATAAAAACTTCCGCACTGCAAAGGAAACCAACGGAATGTGAAAAAGGTATTTGCAAATGACATATCAGATAAAGGGCTAGTATCCAAAATCTATAAAGAACTCGCCAAACTCCACACCCAAAAAAACAAATAATCCAGTGAAGAAATGGGCAGAAAACATGAATAGACACTTCTCTAAAGAAGACATCCAGATGGCCAACAGGCACATGAAAAGATGCTCAACATCGCTCCTCATCAGGGAAATACAAATCAAAACCACACTCAGATATCACCTCACGCCAGTCAGAGTGGCTAAAATGAACAACTCAGGAGACTATAGATGCTGGAGAGGATGTGGAGAAACGGGAACCCCTTTGCACTGTTGGTGGGAATGCAAACTGGTGTAGCCACTCTGGAAACCAGTGTGGAGGTTCCTCAAAAAATTAAAAATAGATCTACCCTATGACCTAGCAATAGCACTGCTAGGAATTTACCCAAGGGATACGGGAGTGCTGATGCATAGGGGCACTTGTACCCAATGTTTATAGCAGCACTTTCAACAATAGCCAATGGAAAGAGCCTAAATGTCCACCAACTGATGAATGGATAAAGCAACTGTGGTTTATATACACAATGGAATACTACTTGGCAATGAGAAAGAATGAAATATGGCCTTTTCTACCAAACTTTTAAACAAGACTTAAACCACTTGTCAAATTAGTCCCAAAATTTAAGACAAATGAAAAATTCCAAATTACCTCTGCATGGACAACATTACCTTGATATCTAAACAAAGCAAGGACACAACACACACACACAAAGAATATTTTAGGCCAATATTGCTGATGCGCATTCAAAAATTCTCACCAAAATATTAGCAAACAGAATTCCACCATACATCATACGGCATGATCAAGTGGGGTTTATTCCATATATGCAAGAATGGTTCAGTATCTGCAAATCAAACAACTTGACACACCATATTAACTGACTGAAAGATCAAAATCATGTGGTAATCTCAACAGATGCAGAGAAAGCATTCAACTAAATTCAACATTGATTTATGATAAAAACCCCAACAAAGAGTGTAGAGAGGGACTACACCTCCACAGAATAAAGGCCATATATTACAAGCCCACAACTAACAACATTTTCAATAATGGAAAGCGAAAAGCTTTTCCTGTCAGATCAGGATCAAGACAAGGAAGTCCACTCATATCCCTTTTATTCAACATAGTACTGGAGGTCCTAGGCACAGAAATCTGAAAAGAAAAAGAAATAAAAGACACCCAAATTGATAAGGAAAATGCAAAATAGCCACTATTTGCAAATGACATGATTCTCTAGATAAAAAACTGAGACTCCACCAAAAAAACCCTGTTAGAACTAATTAAGTAAATCAGATAAGTTGTAGGGTACAAAATTAATATACAGAAATCATTAGATTTCTATGCACTAGTAAAAAAAAACTGTGAGAAAGAGAAATTAAGAAAACAATTGCATTTATCATTGCATTTATAAGAATACATTATTTAAGAATAAATTTAACCAAGGAGGTAAAATTCCTATACTCCAAACCTATAGGCCATAGATAGAAGAAATTTGAATTCATACAAATAAATAAATGGGAAAATATATACTATGCTTATGGAGTGGAAGATTCAATATTGTGAAAATGTCCATATTATGCAAAATGACCTATAGATTCAATGTAATCCTTTATGAAAACACCAATAACATTTTCACAGAACTAGAATAAATTATCTAAAAGTTTGTATAGAACTACAAGAAACTGTGAATATTCAAAACAATCATTAGAAAGACGAACAAAACTGGAAGAAACATGGCCTTACATTTCAAACTATACTACAAAGCTCTAGCAATCAATTCAGTATAGCACAACAATGGACACATAGAACAAAGGAATGGAACAGAAAGCCCAGAAATAAGCCTTTGTCCATATGGTCAATTAATATATGACAAAGAAAGCAAGAAGAGACAAAGGGGGAAAGAGAGTCTTCAGTAAATGGTAATTAAAAAAACCTGGAAAACTATGTGTTAAAGAACAAAACTGGACTGTTTCTTTACAACATACACAAAAATAAATGTAAAATGAATTAAAGACATAGATGTAAGACCTGAAACCATAAAACTCCTAAAGAAAGTGTAGGTAATAAACTGTTGGAGGTAGGTGTCATCTTTATTCTTTTGGGTCTGTCTTCACAGAAATGGCGACAAAATGAAAAATAATACATCAAACTACAAAGATTTTGCCCAGCCAAGGAAACTACCTACAAAACAAAAAGGCAGTCTAGTGAATCAGAGATGATATTTGCAGACGATATATCTGACAAGAGGTTAAAGTCTAAAATATATGAAGAATTTCTACAGCTCAACACCAAAGGAACCTATACAAGTGATTAAAAATGGACTGAGGACCTGAATAGATATTCTTTGAAAGAAGATAAACAGATAGGCAATAGACACATAAAAAGATGCTTAACATTACTAATGATCTAGAAAATGCAAATCAAAACCACAACGAGAGGTGCACCTCGGTGATTCAGTTGGTTATGCAGCCAACTTCAGGTCATGGTCTCCTGGTTGGTGGGTTCAAGCCCTGCATTGGGCTCTGCTGACAGCTCAGAGCCTGGAGCCTGCTTCGGATTCTGTGGCTCCCTCTCTCTCCACCCCTACCCCTGCCTTTTCAAAAATAAACATTAAAAAAATAAAGAAGTACTTTCTCTGTCCTACTCCAATATTTTGAGTTAAGTGAAATTTTTAAACATTTGTTAATTATCCTCTACATAGTTAGACTTAGGCTTTTTTTCATTTCCAACAAATATTCCCATTAAAATACAGACACCTAGTTATCATTGGAGGAGGAATGAATAAATAAAATGAATAATTATTTAATATTCAAATATCTCATACAGTGCTATTATTCAATATTGTCTAATATTTTATCTTTCCCACATGATTTGTTTTTTTTTAGCAGTAACTTAAACTTGTTTACAAATAATAAAAATAGAATGTAGCTAGATTAAAAACTAAGGTAGAAAATTGATGAGATAAATTCAGAAATTGATGTCTTTATGACAGTTACAATAAATGGAAAATGTAGTCAATCTTCTCTATTAGTGTCAAATATAATTAAATATCTGTCGATAGGATGATGATTTTAGAATATTTTTGGTATAGTGGAAATGACACAATAAGGACAGAAGAAAAAGTACATAATATCAAGATGTAGCAAAATTGTCTAAAAGTAAAACTTAAACATCTAAGATATTTTACACAAGGCCTAAATCCTCAGTGTTTGTCATTCAGAGGGAAGCAAGTGAACAGCCTGGGTGGTTAAGTCTCTGACCCCAGTAGCTCGTGGAACATAAAATTTGTCAGAGGTATTTGCTGAGGGACAAACTAAATGACACACTGCCAGCTCAAAGCGTCTACATTCTGGAGGTGTGTGAAGAGATAAAGTGTCTTCAAAATAGCCCAAGAGTAAGAATTTCCTGTTCAAATTTGAAGTGACTCATTGATAAGAAATCTACTTTTTCCATTATTGCCTCACTCTGAGCTCTCACAGGGCTGGCAGGCTGTGAGGACCACAGATATTTTCTGTTTACAAGAGGAACCTGGTTCCCTCTGGACGATGCGTGACTGGCCAACAGAAGGTATGTGTCACCACGGTCCTGCCTTTCTAGTAGTCACCTCAGTGAGTGGGAGATTATAAATGCTGGTGGGATGCATCTGAGACACAGCTAATATACAATGAAATCACAGAGAACATTGGTATCTGCATTCCAACAATTCAGGGTAACAAACAAGAATGAGCATGAAATATGTTGGAGATCTTAAAATATTCAAATTCTTGCCTGTGTAGAAGTCATTAAGAGCATATTCATATGCATAATTGGGTTTGTAAAGCAATATAATTTCGGGTGAGATCAAATAAGCATCATGACGAAGGACACTTAATTTGGATTTGTCATCAATTGTCATCAATGATATATTACATATTATTTGATATTTACTCAGCCTTTAAAAATAGATTCTTAAAATGAATCCATTATATCATATAGGTCAAATGTAATTCCTCATACACTTACTTCAATAAATGAAAGCAGTTTGATTTTTTATAATATGCAAAATGAGGTACCTTCTGTAAAAATGCTAACTTAAACTTAACTGTAAACAATCCAAAGACTTTTTATAAAATTGAACAAAACTTGGCCAAGAAAGATATTTAATACTGAAAGACACTCCTGTCTAATGAATTATGTTACATGGTCTAAAAGATATGAATCACTAATGATAAACAATTATTGTGTTAAAAATAATTAATATAACTAATATGTTATTGAGATCTTAGAACAGTCAGATTGAGTTTAAGTGCTTTATATGCATCACATTCTACATATTTTAATTCCTATTTTAGATTAGTAAATGAGATAGCTAGACACGAAATAATTAAAAAAATTTTTAGCAATTTTTTATATTTGAGAGACATAGAGAGAGCGCGAGTGGGGGAAGAGCAGAGAGAGGGGGAGACACAGAATCCAAAGCCGGCTCCAGGCTCTGAGCTGTCAGCACAGAGCCCAGTGCACGGCTCCAACCCATGAACCATTAGATCATGACCTCAGCCGAAGTTGGACGCTTAACCGACCAAGCCACCCAGGCGCCTCATCATGAAAGAATTTTTAAAGGTGATACTTTGCACTTTGAGAGTCAGGAGTAATTCCAGAGTTCACTGACTGCAGAGCTCATTGACCGAAGTGTGAAATTACATTTATGTGATTTATTAGTATAACTGTACAACTAGAGTCTACCCTCACTGCCTTTGAAATAAGATCTTTCTAGAAGTTTGTAACAATTGTGTTCCTCCATAAACGATCTACCCTTTTATTTATCATAAAGGTTTCATATCTTTGACATTAAATCAGTTGTCACTGTTTGATGTTCATTAAGTCTTCTTTTAAAAATGGTTTTTTGTTTTTTGTTTTTTTTTCTTTCTGTTTCCACTGTTGTTCCTGCTTTGGATAACTTATTGTGCCATGTAACATTTTGCAACATATGAAATATTTCTTCTAAAATTTAACAATTCTCAGAACTAACCAGATGTTCAAAATAAAATATCATTTTGATAGTACTGCATTACTTTTTAGAAACACAATTTAAAACCACAAATAAAAGTCATTTGCAACAGGAAATTCCTACATGTGCTAAAAATAATATTCTCCTATCTTAGAGCACTTAATTTTTAACCAATAATGGCTTTAACATTGTCAAAAAATGGTGCAACACTTTTGTTTCTCATACAACATTTTAATTTTAACCTGAATATTCTAATACTGTTGAAATATGTCTGTGGAAACTCCTTACATTCACGAGGACAGTATTATTCATGAATTCCTTTCTTCACTAATTTAGTGCCTTACATGTTTTCCAATCAGTATTATTACGCTATTATTGTAAAAAAAAACATTTATGCTATCATGAAACACTTATTTCAAGCTCTGTGGAAGTTAGTACCAGATTTTACATTATTCAACTGCAAATGAGGAGTCTCCCTCACCCTGCACCCCACCCGGTGTCACTGTACTAGCAATGTCGTCAGCACATGACACACACTCTTGATCAAGACCTTCAGGGCAGTTTCATCCACATTGTAGCTGACACTACTCAGCTGCAGACATGGACAACCAAGGCGTGACTTATGCGGAACTCCATCATGCTAAGGGCTCAAAAAGACAGCAAGTGCAACCTAAGGGCACGAAAAGTTCCATTTCAGTAACTGAGGAGGAGATAGCCTATGCAGAATTGAATCTTCAAAATGCTTCTCGGGACCTTCAAGGGAATGGCAAGAACTCTCCCTGCAAAGGTAAAACATTTAATACAAGCAGGTATATCTGTTTTAGGATGTGAAGGTAGGGTGCAGGTGTGTGGGGAAAGAATAGGATTTCACATCGTTTTCATTTGTGAGGACCAGAGCTGGAGGTTGGAATATGGTATTGAATTGAATGCATTGGTATATTCTGAGAGAAGATTCCAATGATAGTGATGGGTTTGAGGTGCAGGTTATTGTATGTGATTCCGTGTGCATTGTGGGTTCTCTTGTTTGTAAATCTCCTAAATGATTGTTTGCGGGCATCCTTTCTCAGTGTTTGCCTTTCTCTTCCTACTACTCACCTTCATGTCCAGAGAAGCTCATTGCCGGTATCTTGGGAATCCTCTGCCTCGTCTTGATGTCCACTGTGGTAACAATAGCTGTTATCCCCTGTAAGTATGTGTTTGAATGACTAAAAGGGAATATTTCACCTTACTGATCATTAGTTCCTCGACATAGTGTGTAAATACTTTGAATTTATTATCTCATTTTAACGCATTTTTAATGCATGCTCTAAGTGTGGAATGATTATTTAGAGGTTATCTAAAGTAGAAATAACAGAATACATTTAGGGAGAATTAAACATACATTTGGATTTAATAACTCGAAGGCAAGTCATAGAAGAGACTTTATGGTGAAATGCTCATTAATTCTTGAGATTGCTTAAACCAAATATTGTAAGAGATGGTGAGGTTTGGTTCTTTAATCTTTTGAAGTATTTCCTCCCTCATGTTCATTACTTCATTAAATTTGTCTGGTAAAATAGCACACCCAATCTTAAAGTAGGAAACTCAAATTATTATGATTTATTTCATTGAATATTATGTTTTTTGAGAATTGCTTTAATGTTCTAGCTACTGAAGGACCAGAGCAGAACAAAACATCCCTGGAAACGACAATCCACAAAGGTACAACATCCCTTGCAAAGTTCTGATATTAGTTTCGTGTCTATTTTAGCTCTATCTTCAACTAGGCAAAGAGGATAATAGATTCTTTTGGGAAAAGTGAATTAGGAAATCGCCTAATGAACTTTCAGACATAATGATTATAGGAGAGTATTACTTCTCAGGCAACAACACTAAGAAATACTCATTTAAAATTACTGTACCCGTTGTTAACAATTGCCTCGCATTCCCTCCTCCTATGACATGATAAAAGATAAATCATTCCATAAAGCTGATTTTGTTCACTGACTCTCAGGACATGTAGAGATGGACATTTTTGTGTTTGCTTTATATGGGCACATAAATTAGGGGATGAAAGTCTGACTGTTCTCTGAGTGTGTGTGTGTGTGTGTGTGTGTGTGTGTGTGTGTTTTGCTTTAATTTTACCAGCTTGTGAGGGTCTACGAATATGTTATGTACACGTATGTGTATCCATATACAGTATGTAAATTTTAATTTTGTAACAGTCAAAGCTTTTTGGATAATATCTCATAATCTCTCTCCAGCGTGTCTCTGTTGTCATTGTCTGAAAGAGTGGGTTACGTATTCCAACAACTGCTATTACATTAGCACTGAGGAAAAATCATGGAACGAGAGTTTGACGTCTTGTGCTTCTAAGAATTCTAACCTGCTCTACTATGATGATGAAGAGGACAAGGTAAGTTTTCAAGATGTTTCCAGATTCTGTTAAAAGCTTGTGAGTTAATATTATGCTTGTAGAGTTCATCCATAGTTACATATGTATTTATAGTTTATTCATTTTAAAGTCTAATATTCCATGGTTTGACTCTATGACACATTATTTACATTTTTATACTTTTAGTGTACATTTGATAATTTCTAGGTCTTACTTTTCATAGAAACCTGTGTTTCTAGAAATGCTCTTTTTCCTGAAATAGACTTTACATTTAATTTTACAACACATCAAGGAAACTAGGCATATGATTGTGCGAATTGATTACAAAATAGAATCACACAGTTACAAATTACATCATGAGACAGAAGTTTAGAGCTTTTATCAGGCCTGCCCATTTTCATTTTATGAAATATCTCTGTTTATTTGGAGCTTTATATCGATGGAATCATTCAATGTGCATTTTTCTGTGTGTCTCCCTTCTCTCCCAGATACTATCTGTAATGTGTCTATATAAACACATATGTCTATAGTTTGTGAAATTTCACTGCTGTCTTATATGAATATGACATTTTAAAAACCATTCTCAGAAATTTAGTTTATTTTAATATGTGGATATTATGAATACAATTTTATGAAAATTCTTTTCTATGTCTTCCTCAACATATCATAATCACTTATTATATATACCTACATATATATATAACTACATAACATATATAACTACATAATATATAATATACATATTATAAATATGTAATATAAATATGATTTTAATAATAAAATAATGATGTATAAATGTAAAATGATTGTATTTATGTATAATTATACTACACTTCCCTGTAAGCATTAGTAGGAAATTGCACATAGATATGTGTATATTTCACTATACTAAATTATCCCTATATTTTTCTATTTTATTGTGTAAAATACGTTGTACCAAATATGCCTTTGATCCAAAGCTCAGCAGTCTCAGAAAAATGAATTAAAAGTTCTGATGGTTAGAAACAGTACCATTTTCCTGGGTTGTAAATGTCAAGGCTACTCTCTTTTCTGAGAATGAGAAGTGTTGGGTTGTGTCTCTTGCCCATTTCTCCAGGATGGTGTCTTCTTTTCACTTCTTAGAAGTCTTTGTCATATTTCAGATATGATCTCTTTTTTGAGCTTTTAAGATGCAAATACCTGCATCTGCATTTTCACTCTCATACTGGAGTCTTTAATGATCAGAATTTTTATTTACTTATTTATTTATTTATTTATTTATTTTAAATATAATTTATTGACAAATTGGCTTACATCCAACACCCAATGCTCATCCCAGCAAGTGCCCTCCTCAATGCCCACCACCCATTTTCCTCTATCCCCCACCCCACTATCCACCCTTAGTTAGTTCTCTGTATTTAAGAGTGTCTTGTGGGCTGCCTCCTTCCCTCTCTGTTTGTAACTATTTTTTTCCCCTTCCCTTACACCACGGTCTGTTCTTAAGTTTCTCAACATCCACATATGAGTGAAAACATGATATCTGTCCTTCTCTGACTGACTTATTTCACTCAGCATTGTACCTTAAGCCGTATAGTTACTTTGGCCAATTTTCTTTTCTTTTCTTTTTCCCCACCTCCTTCATTTTCCTTTCTGTCTCTCTGGAATGAATAGAATTTTAATGTTACCATGGTCCTACTTAGCATTTTGTGTGTTACAATGATTATTACGGACCTATTTGAGGAGTTAGCGAAAGTTCATGAATATAATTTCCTCTATTATATTCCTGCATTTACCTTTTTCTTTATTTATTTATGTTTTAACTTTTAATTGTGGTTTATTATCCAAATAGAATTTATTTTTTGTGATGCTATATTTCTGATGCTGAGATAAAAGTGAAGGTTATATTTTTCTACATCATTACCTCTGTGATGGAGCATCATTTAGAGCAAAGTAGGTCTTTTTTTCATCAATAATTTTATATACATAAAGTTATATATGTATACATATTCTCTAATCTCCTTTATATAAATAATATAGATATTATATATCTTTATGTAGAGAAGTATATATTCATAGATCACAGTCTATATAGTCCATCACAACCCACAGCAGTTTGAGTAAAATGTAGAGATTTACTTGCCTTTATGACCCCTTACCATGTCCCAATTATACTCTAAGTGTTCTATTTCTCCACTTACTTTGAGAATCACATGGAATTTATAATTTTGCTTCAACTGATAATTTTGCTTCAAATATCAAACAATTTCGAAAACACAGGAGGTGAAGGAAAGTCCATTAACCTAGTAAGAATTTTATTCTTAGTTTTCTTCTCTCTTTCTTCCTTATGATCCAAAATGCCTTCTTTTACCATTTATTCCCTTTAGGAGTTCTTTCAGAGTGGGTCTGGTGGTGATACATTTTCTTAGTTTTCCTTTATCAGACAAAGTCTTGATTAGGATGCCTATTGATATTTTTGGTGGATAGTCAATGGTTTTTTATTAGAATCACACAGTTAGTGTCTAAAACTTTTCTGTCTTTCCAGCATGCCTTTTATCTGTCATTTTGACCAGAGAGAAAAAATATTTTGGAGACTTGGGTGTGTACCTGTTGGTGTCTGTGGTTTGCTAGGCTCTCTGACACCAGTCTATGTGAGGTAGAGGGAAATTCCGGGGCGCTCACCTCCATGTCACTCCTCGGGTCTCCAGGGCTGGGATCTGTCGTCTTTCTCGTTATCTTTCTGACTCTATGTTGTCTTATGAATAATACCCAGGGATTGTAGCTGTATTGGTGGGAGGAATAGGGAAAAGTCTATCCAGTCTATCTTTCCAGAACAGAAAGTCTGGTCTGGGGTGGTTTTCATTTGAATGCTCCTAAGATTAATGGTGTTGAGCATCTTTTCCTGTACTCATTGGCCATGTCCACATGGTGTTTGGTGAAGTATCTATAGAAATATTTTGGTAATATTTTTACTTTGTTTCATTGTATTTTGAGAACTCTTTACGTACCCTGGTGGCAAGCCTTTTATTAGATGTATGATTTGTACATGTTTCTTCACAAGTTTATGACTTTCTTTTCTCTTCAAAGAGCAGACATTATCTTGATGAACTACACTTCATCAAGTTCTTCTTTTATGGATTGTGTTCTTGGTATTTTGTGTAAAATATCTCTGCCCAACTGTAGGCCATGCACTTTTTATAATACGTCTTGAAAGATTTTGTTTTCGGGGCGCCTGGGTGGCTCAGTCCATTAAGCGACCGACTTCAGCTCAGGTCACGATATCGCGGTCTGTGAGTTCGAGCCCCGCGTCAGGCTCTGGGTTGATGGCTCAGAGCCTGGAGCCTGCTTCCGATTCTGTGTCTCCCTCTCTCTCTCTGCCCCTCCCCCGTTCATGCTCTCTCTCTGTCTCAAAAATAAATAAACGTTAAAAAAATTTTTTTTTCGAAAGATTTTGTTTTCAATTATGTGTGATCAATTTTGAGCATTTTAAATATGGTATAAAGTATATAATTATTAATAGTATTTAATACTCCATTGTTTCCACAGCCTTCATTGAAAAGACTATACTATTCCAATGAATGTGCATTTTTTTGGAAATCTGCATTTCGTATTGTGTGGGTACAAATTTTGCACTTTCTCATGTGTTTAATTAATGTCCTTATGTTTTTTTTTTATGTTAGTTTCATAATTTAAATACCTTCCTGGGGGGGACTGGGTGGCTCAGTTATTTGGGCGTCTGACATTGGCTCAGGTCATGATCTCGCGGTTCATGGGTTCCAGCCCCGCGTCAGGCTCTGTGCTGACTATTAGAGCCTGGAGGTTGCATCGGATTCTGTGTCTCCGTCTCTCTGCTCCTCCCCCACTAACTCTCTCTTTCTCTTTCTCTCTCTCTCTGTCTCTCACACTCACACACAAATAAATAAAGCTTAATTTTTTTAAAAAAAGACCTTCCTTTTTATTTTAAATGTTTATGTATTTATTTTGAGACAGTGAGAATGCAAATGGTGGGAGGGGCAGGGGGTCAGCACAGAGCCTGCCTTGGGGCTTCATCTCAGGAATAATCGGATCATGACCTAGGCAGGAGCACAACTGACTGATCTACCCAGTTGCCCCCTAAATTGTCCTTTGGTAAACGGTGAGTTTATACAAGTTCATTTTCAGAGTTATTTTATCTATTCAAGATCTTCCTGGATGTTTCCTATTCATTTGTATCTTTCTAAAGTTTTTTTTTTTTAATGTTTACATTTATTTATTTATTTTGTGTGAGAGGGAAGTGGACAGGAGAGGGACAGAGAGAGGGAAGGGAAGAGAGAGAAAATTCCAAGCAGGCTCCCGCTGTCAACACATAGCCCAATGCAGGGATGCAACTCACAAATTGAGATCATGACCTGAGCCAAAATCAAGAGTTGGATGCTCAACCAATGGAACCACCCAGGTGCCCCTTTCTAAAGGCTTTTTAAAAAGGAGAATAAATATTAGTTTTTTCAGGTTCCTTCTTCATCAGAGGAATCACATTTAAATATATTTGCGTTTCTCCATAATATTCTCCTCTGATAGTTTTTATTGTGGTATAATGTACATACAGATGGATCACAGCTATACATGCCAATAGACGGGCTGAGTTTTCAGTGTGACCATTGCATGGAATGAGAAAATGAATATTAGCAGCATTGCAAAATACCACTAACAAGTTCTTTTCGGCATTTTAAAAATGGTTTATATACATGGAATCATACGGTATGCATATTGTATTTTTGGCATTTTCAGGTGAAGGTAAACTTGTGTGATTCATTCCTATAGCTGCACCAGTTGTAAATTGTCCACACCTCTTTGTTGTTCTGTTGTCGGATTCTACTACAATGTATTCACCGATTCTATTGCTGACGTTCTTGGATATTTGGGTATTGATCCATTTGGGGCTTCTTTGATTTATTCTACTATACATCTTTTACAGTCAGGTTTTAGCTAAATGTATGTGTATCATTTCTTCCTTCTATAACCTTAAGTGGCCCTTCTCTTCTTGCTTCTTGAGAGGGAAGCAACTTAGACCATGCATTTATAATGTTCTTCCTTTGTAGCGTAATTGACGAAGGTCAAAATTGTCTCTACCCGACTTTAGTTTCATCCTAAAAGTTATGATGTATTCTCAGTTTATTATCAACCAGTACAAGGTAATTTCTGTCTGGCACAAGACATTTTCAAAGATTTCATCTTTGAAAGGTAAATTTTTCAGAAGTCTATCACTTTCCACGTGTTGGAAATTTCCTGGATTTCTTTCCATTGTTTCTTCTCACTGATTTCTTTGTCTTCAGAGAAAATACTTTGAATATTTCCATCCTCAAAATTTTTGATCCCTATCGATGACCTGGAACTCTTCCTATGTATGTCAGTTACGTCGAACTAGTTCCTAGTATTTTGATAGTCTTCCTTAGTCTTCCTGATTTTGTGAATAGCTGGTCTTACTTACTGAAGGAAAAGGTTTCAGTCTTCAACTAAACTCATTGAGTTGTCTATTTATCCTTCTAATTCTGTCATTTCTATTCCATGTGTTTAAGGATTCTGTTGTTAGGTGAATAATGTTATGTTTATAATTGTTTTATCTTCCTCATATTGACAGCCTTAACATTTTGAAATGTTTCTTTTAATTTCTACTAATATTTCTTGTTTTAACACTTACTTTGTCATTAGAATATTGGCTTTGTTATTGGCCATTTCTGATTACTCCTTGTAGGGTCTATTTTTTTGATATCCTTTTATTTTCTCCAATTTTGCCTTTGAATCTACCATGTGTCCATTACAGGGAGCATATAGATGGATGCTACTCTTTTATTCAGGATGACACTTTCTATTGTATAATTGGAATATTTATTTAATACACATGAATGCAATTACTGGGATAGTTGGATTTAAGTATACCATTCGCTATTTACTCTATATTTATGTCTTGTTTTCTTTTTCCATTTTACCTGATATCATTTGTATTAAACATATATTAGTGTTCCATTTTAATTCCTCTATTGATGTCTTAGCTATTTTCTTAAGCTTTTTCCTTAGTAGGAGTGGTAGGTATTACAAATCTTTTGCTTGTTTTTATGGAGATGAAATTGACGTCTAACCTTGTATACATTTAAGGTCTACAATGTGTTCCTTTGATAAGTTTATGTATTGCCATATGACTACTGTGGCCATGTTAGGTAACACCTTTGTCATGTCACATGTTTATAATTCTTTGTGTGTGTTGAGGACAGCTAAGAATTAGTCTCAGCAACTTCAAAGTTTATAAAACAGTAATGTTGTCTGTAATCACTACATCGTATATTAGACCTCCAGCAATTGTTATCTGCTAGTTATAATTTTGTATTCTTTAAGAATTTTTTTTAATGTTTATATTTTGAGAGAGAGAGACAGACAGACAGACATGAGTGCGTGAGGGTCAGAGAGAGAGATACACACACACAGAATGTGAAGAAAGCTCCAGGCTCTGAGCGGTCAGCACAGAACCCGACATGAGACTCAAACTCAGAAACTGTGAGATCATGACCTGAGCCAAAGTTGGGTGCTTAATTGACTAAGCCACCCAGGAGCCCTGTTAATTTGTATTCTTAAATATCTTCCAAAACCCCCCAACCCACAACTCCTGATGAACACATTCTACTCTTTGTTTTTACCAGTTCAGTTTTTTAGATTTCCTATGTAAGGCAATACAATATTTGTCTCTCTCTGTCTTATTTTTGTCACTCAACAAATCCCTTCCATTTGCCCACAAATGGCAAGATTTTCTTCTGTTACCTGCTTAAATAATATTTCAGTGTTTGTGTGTGTGTGTGTGTGTGTGTGTGTGTGTATGGGTATGTACGTGTATATATATCACACTTTCTTTAATTATATGTCAGTTGGCAGACACTTAGGTTCCTTTCATTTCTCAGCTATTGGGAATAATGTTGCAACGAGCATGGGTATGCAGATAGACCTTTGAGGAACTGATCAGTGCCTTTATTTATTTTGAAAAATGTTTAATGTTTATTTATTTTTGAGAGGAGGGGGAGGGTCAGAGAGACAGGGAGACACAGAATCCAAAGCACATTCCAGGCTTGGAGCTTCAGCACAGAGCCCAATAGGGGACTTGAACCCACAAACAAGATTATGACCAAAGCCAAAGTCGAACACTCAACCTAAGGAGCCGCCCAGGTGCCCCACTGATCAGTTCCTTTAAATACATATGTAAAAGTGACATTACTGAAAAACTGCCATATTGTTTTCCTTTGTGGCAGCACGAGTTTACATTTGCCCCAAAGTATTTCATTTTCTTCACAACCTCACCACATTAATTCTCTGTTATCTTTTGGAAAGAGCTTCTTACAGGTGTGAGGTGATATCTCATTGTGGTTTCGATTTGTATTACCCTGATCAGTGATTTTGAGCACCTTTCATGTACCTATTGGCCATTTGCATGTCTTCAGAAAAATGTATACTGAGGCCCTTGGCCCATTTTTATATTAGATTTCTTTCTTTGCTTTTATTTCATTGTTTGTGTTCTTTATATACATGTGATACTAGCCCCTTCTCTGATATTGGATTCCAGATTATTTTCTTCTCTTCTGTCCATGATCTCTCAATTATTTGATTCTTTCCTTTGCTGGGCAGAAGGTCTTTCATTTAAAGCAGTCCTGCTTTTTTTATTTTAGTTTTTGTTGCCTGTGATTTTGAGGGCTTATCCCTGAGTTCATTACCTAACCATTACCTAAGTCAAGGATCTTTTCCCTTTTGTCTCTCCCAGTGATTTTATATTTTTTATATGTTTTATGTGACCAATTTTTGTCTCTTAGTTTCAGCTTAATGAATGCCCTTTAACATTTGCATAGGGCAGGTCTAATTTCTTCTGACACCTGACTTTAACCACCACAGGCCTCATTCTGCTGCTTTCTCCTGACTGCAATATGGGGCAAGTGTCGATACATTGACACACCGCCCTCTAGGATGCTGGGAAAGTCTTTATCTTTTCTTCATTTCTAAATGACAGATTTGCTGATTAAGGTATTTTTAGTTGACTGTTTGTTTCCCTTTGACCACTTTCAAAATGTCATCCCGCTTTCTTCTGTCATTCTATGGGAAGAAGATCTTGTGAGATGTTCCTTTTTGGTGTCTGGCATGGCATGCTGACCTCAGAGCCCTCAAAGCACTTTTGAAGCTGTTGCCCAAGACCAGGCACCACATGGAACTACCATAACAACTGGGTCTTGGTACGTAAGTTCACTTGTTGTGGCTGTGGCACTAGGGAGGTGACATGTGTAGATATTCCATGGCAACTATACCTGGGTCTCAGGCGCTCACTGTTGTAATGCTGACTGGCACAGGAATATAGCAGTCACACAGGCCCTGGATGACAAGGTACAGTGGTGGCTTGGAGCCAGTGGTCAGCGTGTGGTAGCAACATATAGTGGGGAGGGTGAGTCAAAGGTTCAAGTCTGTCCCAAGTGGCCGTCACTAGAGAGCAGCAGAATGATCCATTCGTGGTTTGTTAAGGCCATGTATCAGGACCCAGGGATCTGGACACAGACCTCTAGCCACATGGCCTCGAATGACAGCTTAAGTGGTCATGTGGAAACTGAAAGTGTCTTGGGATGCAGCAGTATAGTAGCAGCAATGAAGCGTCTGAGCCCTACAGTGGGACTGAAGAGATGGGGCTCAAGGCAGTGGTGACTTGGCCTACCAATGATGGGTCAGAGCCTTGAGCTACCATAGGTGGAGAAAAGTCTTCGGGTGTTAGCTATGGCAGTTCAGAGTCAAGGCCTGGGAGGTTTTGGGGTTTCGAATAGCAGGAGCATCCTTTACAATGAAGACACAGGGTCATAAAATGGAACATGGTGAGTGGGGCTCAGGGCAGCAACATATGCACCACTAGTTGCAGCTAAGGCACATATTAAGACGTTGGGGTCAGGAAACAGCCCCAGTAGTGTGCGACAAAGCCCCAACTAGGACAGGAGTGGGCAAAAATCAGAGGCAGCTCTAGTCTCCTACAGACGAGGAGCTATGGCAACCAATCCCTAAGAGAAGAGCCCTTCAAGGCAACCCTCACTGTTGCAACAGCTCCAGCCCCTGAGAATAGGTGTAGAGGGGGCACTCTGGGCTGTTGCATGAAGTGGGATCAGCATTGGTGAGGCACCTCTGCTGCAAAAGCTGAACACATGCACATAGTTGAAGCTTGCTGGGTTCTCCTGCTCCCCTTCTCTCCATGAGGTGACTTCCCCAGAGGGCATTCCTCCAGGAGCCAAGTGGCTCTCAGCTGGAGGGTTGGGTGATGCAGGCAAAATGCTTCCTTTACTTTCCACGGGACCATCCTGGATTTTTGATCAGCACCTGATTTTTGCGACTTCTTTGTTGTCTAGAGCTTTCCCTGAGCCGTGTTTAGCTTGAAGTTGTTGGTTTATTGTTCCGATTGATTTTGTGGGCAGATGAGCATTATGGCCTCCTCGGTCTCCTTCTTGCTGATGGCCCTCTTTATACGTGTATCATTAACTGATTGTCATCTACGTCACATTAATCCTAATTTCCAACAAAATATATTAAATTAACACTAACATAGCTCCGTTCCCACCACGTGTTACGGGTATGCTTCAACTTTCCAAAAAGTTTCATGACTTCACTTTGCTTTTGTGAAAGAACTACATTAGTACCAGTTTTTGCTGAAGAGGAGAAATCTGAAGGTGACTTTTGTTTTTAGGAGAAAAGGCGAAAAGTGGAAATTGTGCTCAGTACTGGTTTTACTGTTAGTGTCAGCTCACACCCCAAGCAGCAAGATTCGTCCTGTCAAGTTCATTTCTCAGAAACTATATACTCTGTATATCAGTATCAAGCAGAACTTTGAACTGTATTTTTGAGTGTCTGTGCTTCATCTCAATTTATTTTGTGCATCCACTCACAAGGTGTGTTTTGAGGTGTCAGAAAAGCCTAAGGGAGGGTATCTTTCGTGATTTGGGTTTTTGGGCGCTGGTTATTTTTTGCATCGGGGAAAGCTCAACAATCTTCCCATGTGAATTAATGATACTTGCTTTTTCAATTTATACCACCTCGGCTTAGGAAAGGTTTCATAAGGAACAACCTACTTTCAGAGAGAACAAGAAACATGTACTTCTAACAGTGCTGTCCTGAGGAAAGCTAGCCCTGGTTTCTGAACACAAATGGTTCACATCTTTACCTTCTCTGCTTTCATGATTTCATATTGGGTCCCTGAAATGAAGCATTTGTGGAGACTGTACCACGAAAAGGAACAAAGGCTAAAAACAATAAGGTTTATGCTATAGATCCCACTATACAGTGACTGCTATAATTATGGCCTCAAATATCTTATCTTTTAAAGCTATACACACAGAGATTGTAAAGGAAAGGAAAATACACACAGAGATTGTAAATTTTACCGACATATGTATCATTCCTGCTGATCTCTATTCTTTCTTGTGGATATGCATTACCATCTAGCGTCATTTACTTGCAGCTTGAAGAACATTGTTGAAAAGCAGGTGTTCTGGGGCGCCTGGGTGGCGCAGTCGGTTAAGCGTCCGACTTCAGCCAGGTCACGATCTCGCGGTCCGGGAGTTCGAGCCCCGCATCAGGCTCTGGGCTGATGGCTCAGAGCCTGGAGCCTGTTTCCGATTCTGTGTCTCCCTCTCTCTCTGCCCCTCCCCCGTTCATGCTCTGTCTCTCTCTCTGTCCCAAAAAAAAATAAATAAACGTTGAAAAAAAAAATTAAAAAAAAAAAAAAAAAGCAGGTGTCCTAAGTAGAAACCCTGTTTGGTTTTGTGTTTGATGTGGGGTCTTTGTGTATCTTCTTCTGTGAAAGACTGTTTTGCTGAATTTATAATTCTTGTTTGACAGGTGATGTTTTTTTTTTTTTTTTTTCCTGTGTGTGTGCAGGGAGTGGGTTTGTTTTGTTTTTTTGTTTTGTTTTTTTTTTCAGTATTTTTCTGGTGAAAACTCCTCTTTTAATCACATTCCTATTTTCCTAAATATAATGAGTTGTTTTTCCCTTGCTTTTTGTCAAGATCACTTCTTTCTGTTTGTTTGCCTTTCATTTTATTTTTCAGCTGTTGCAAAATAAAAGCCCACATAACATAAAATCTACCGCATTACCCATGTTCAAAAAATCGACTACTTTCTTAGAGCGGTTTTAGGTTCGTAGCAAAACTCAGACATAGCACCGATATATGCTGTATTCCCCTACTGTCTATGCGTCAATGCACAAGCAGTTCATGGACTCTCTCATTTGCAAAAGCCCTCAGTGGGGTGGTTCTAGGTTTACTCTTGATGTTGTGCATTTCAGGAGTTTGGAGAAGTATAGAATGACATGTATCAACCATTATGGAGTTATACAGAAGAGTTTCACTTCCTTCAAAATCCTCTGTGCTCCCCCTATCCATCCTTCCTTCCCCCAAACCCTGTCAATCCCTGATGTATTTACTGTCTGTATAATTTTGCTTTTTCGAAATTGTCATATAGTGGGAATCTTACACTATCTCGCATCTTACACTTGCCTTAACTAGATGATGCACCTTACCAATTTAAGCACACAGGTTAGGAGTGCTATCACATTGTTGCCCAAAAAGTATCTAGAACTTTCTGCTTGTAAAACTGGAACTCAACTCACTGAACAATAATTCCCGTTTTCCTCTTTCCCCTCAACCCTGAGCAATCACTCTTCTACTTGTTCTGTCTATCACTTTTACTACTTTGGATACTTCGTATAAGTGGAATCAGACAGTTTTATTTTTTACTTCGTATGTATGACTGGCTATTTCACTTAGCATAATGTCCTGGAGTTTCATCCATATTGTAGTAGGTGGTAGGATTTCCTTCCTTTTTCTGGCTGAATAATATTACAGTGTTATGTGTATACCACGCTTTCTTTCCCCATTCATCCATCAGTGGACATTTGGGCTGCTTCTATCACGTGGCTGTTATGAATAATGCTGCACTGAGCATGCGTGTGCACCCATCATCGAGATCTTGCTTTCAATTCTTTTAGTTTCCTCCATGTGGGATTGCTGATCCATGTGGTAATTGCATTTTTAATTTCCTGAAGAAGCTCCATACACTTCTTCATAACGGTTGACCGATTTACATTCCCAAGAACAGTGTGTGAGTCTCCTCGCTTTCAACCTCCACACTGAAACATTTTTAAAAATATGTATTTATTTATTTTGAGAGAGGGAGAGAGAGAGAGAGAGAGAGAGGAGAGCGAGCACAGGAGGTGTAGAGGGAGGGAGGGAGAGAGCAACTGAAGCCAGCTTTGCACCATCAACACAGAGCCCGATGTGGGGCTCAAATCCAAAAACTGTGAGACAATGACGTGAGCCAAAACCAAGAGTCAGATGGTAACCAGCTGAGCCACCCAGTCGTCCCGACACATTTTTTTATAGCATCCATCCTAATGAGTATGAGGAGACAACTCATGGTGATTTGATTTGCATTTCTTTGATCATTAGCGATATTGAGCATCTTTGCATATGATTTTCCACCATTTGTATGTTTCCTTGGAAATATGCCTATTTAATTTCTTTTCCCATTTTTTCTTTGTGTTTTCGGTGTTTGTTGTTGTCCTTAGTGACTTGTAGATTCCTTATATATTTTAGATATGATTCCCTTGTTTGATATATGATTTGCAAGTGTTTTTTCCACTCTGTCTTTTCATTGTTGATCATTCCCTTTAATGGACAGTAATGTTTTAGGTTGATATCGCCCATTTGTCTACACTGGACTTTTCCTTTGTGCTCTGTGGTTTTGGTGGCATAGCCAAGAAATCGTTGCCAAATACAATGTTGTTTATATTCCCCCATTTTTTCTCTAAGGAAGTTTATAGGTTTACAACTTATATTTATGTCTTTAGTCCATTTTGAGTTAATTTTAGTGTGTGGTGTAAATGTAAACATCCAGCCTCATTCTTCTGCATGTGGGTAGTGAGTTTCCAAACACCCTTTTTGAATGATTCTGTCTTTCCCTACTGAATGGTCCTGGTACCTTTATCAAAACTGATTAGACTGATTATACATGGTTTGTGTCTGGATATTTTTAAAGGATTGTTTCCATGGGGGGTTTAGGGTCTGTCTCTTTCTGTTCCTTCATCTTGCTGCTTGTATCCCATTCTAGTCAGAACTAATGTGCAGGGCAGGGGTATGGATTCTGTGGTAGATAATGTGGCGTAAGGCTGATGGAGGTGGAAGACGTGTCACCCATCCTTGATTTTCACACTGACTTAAGTGACTTCACAATCCTCTCTCTTCCCTCAAGTGTATTTCTTCGTCTGTATTTGCCAGTGTTCTTTGGTCATTTCATTATGATGTCATGAGACATGGATTCGTACGTGTTCATTCTGTTAGCAGTTTGCTAAGTTTCTGGTGTCTATAAATATTTTAAATGATATTAGTAAGTTGTTCATTCATTGCACTTTATGATTGTTGTCCTGTTTTTTTTCTGCCTCTGCTGTTCTCATATTCTACTTAGAACTAAGCTGGCTTTCCTGATACTGTTTTGAAAGTCTCTGAATTGTGTAAATTCTTCTCTTTTTTCTGTCTCATCCAAAGATATAAATAAGTTTTGTTACTCCTCCAATTTCACCAGTTCTTTTCTATCGCATCCCAGATTTTCTGTAGAGGAAATTTAGTGAATTTTCCATTTCTGGTGCGTATTTATGCACTCAGATTCTCTGTGGTTTCTTCATATAGTTTTATTTCTCTGTTGATCTTTCCTACTTGCTATATTTCTACCATCACATGTTCATGTAATTATTTCAACTAAGTTTTCTGTGTAGTTTACATATATTTATAAATATGACTTTTAAATACTTTTTTGTAGTATGTACAATATATATGACTTTTAAATACTTTTTTTTTGTAATATGTACAACAACTTATCCCAGTAGAAGTTTCTATTGACCTATGCTTTCCCTTTGTTGGAAGACATTTTCCAATTTCTCATCATATTTTTTAACTTTTAGATGGACACTTTTTAAAATATCATTTAAGAAACACGCATTATTTAATTTTTCCTAGATTTATTATTTTTAATATTTTTCTTATGTTTTATTTATTTTTGAGACAGAGAGAGTGTGTGTGTGTGTGTGTGTGTGTGTGAGCAGGGGAAGGACAGAGAGAGAGGGAGACACAGAATCTGAATCAGGCTCCAGGCTCTGAGCTGTCAGCACAGAGCCCCACGTGGAGCTTAAACTCACCAACTGGGAGATCATGACCCGAGCCGAAGCTGGACGCTTCACCAACAAGCCACCCAACACCCCTAGATTTACTATTTTTTTGTGTGCAAAAACTTTATGGCAGAATCTTCTCCACTAAAGTCTCCCTGCTGATAGTTTTGTTCAATTTTTCCCAATTCTTATTGCTTACTTTATGACCATGTGACTTTGGAGCTTTGATGTCAATTACTAGTTTTTTGTTTTTTTTTTTTTTTTTAGAAAGGATGTGTTCAAACACTGCAGGTCAGTAGGCTTCCACCTTCCACAATGTGAGGTCTGCACACGTGTGTCTGAGTGTGGGAGGGGACTGTTCATAACTTTACTACCAATTCTCTGACCTCCTGTGCTCTTACATTCTCCTGGGTTCCTCTTAGTCTCCTCTCCATTTGCGCATATTTTCTCCATCAGCTAAGAGTGTTAGAGAGCCAATGTCAACTCTTCCGTTATATTCTCACATCCAGTATCTTTCCATTATATTTATGGGGTTCACAGTACTTGACACAAACACCGCAAGCTCTGACCAGGACAAGAATGGGTTTTCTTCATCATTACCTAGCAAAATCAGCACTTGGAGCTGAAACATCAATGGGTACCTGTCCCCATACCCAGTGCTGATCAGGTCTCCCAGCACCCTTGTTCTTTGCAGCTTCTCCCAGTTGGAACAGCTTCAGTCTTCTTATCACCGAGCCAGGGGTGGGCAGGTGGGGAGGCACAGGAGCATCCTAGGTGAGAAGATGACAAATGTGCTTCTGACTTGAATCTCCAGGATTTTTTCCAATGTACATATTTCATAAGTTATTAACCTGTGATCCATTTTCTAAACTCTGAAATTGTTTTCACGGTCAGTTTGTCCTCTTCACTTAGTCCTACTAAGATAATTTTATACTTTAGTGTCCAGTGCATAACATTATATTACAATTTGAAAGCTTCTATAAAGGAAGAAAAGATGAACTTTTATTTGCTTTTACAGAATTATTTGAGTATAAGAACTTGTATTTGACTTCTAATGAAATTTATTTTCTCATAGTTTTTGTCGAAATTACTCTCTTATACTATATGGATTAGAGGCTCCCAGAAAAGCCATCATAGTTCATCTGTGCAGCCAAAAGCCTTAACATTTTCTTCCAAAGTGTAAGTTTCTTGACAACTTTGTATTTTATGCCTTACAAGGATTAATCTTTGAAAGAAACAGAGCAATATGTGTAGAATCAGATAAACAGAGTTGTTGATGGTTTTCCATAGAAGAATAGTATGGGAAATATTCGGATTGAGGTATATAACTATTAGTCAAGTTAATGGTTTATTCAACAAAATACCCCGGTATATATTGTTAAGATTAATGAGGTATAATTCTTTCTATTTCAGGTTGTCAGTATCTTCAAAGAGTGACAAGAATTGTCCATATTTCTATTTTTATTTTAAAAAATTTGGTTTTGCACCCTGCTTTGGAATAAGACTGTATGTTTGTAAGCACCAGGCATTTTAGTTGCTTCATTTTGGCATAATGCTATTTCATCATTTATAAAGAATACGTCTCTCATTACTTCAAAAACCATCCAATCCTTTTCTCTGCATATTTTTAAGAGATGGTTTTTAGTATAATTTTAGGTTCACAACAAGATTAAGAGGAAGGTACAGAGATTTCCTATATTGTCCCTGTCTGCACATATCCATGGACTCTCCCATTATCACCATCACTCACTAGAAGGTTTCATTTCTTACCAAGGATGAGTCTGCATTGGGACGCCTGGGTGGCACAGTCAGTTAAGTGTCTGACTTCGTCTCAGGTCATGATCTCACAGTTTGTAGGTTTGAGCCCCGCATCAGGTTCTGTGCTGACAGCTCGGAACCTGGAGCCTGCTGCAGATTCTGTGTCTCCCTGTCTCTCTGCCCCCTCCTCCAATCAGGCTCTGTCTCTCTCTCTCTGTCTCCAAAATAAATAAAAATAAAAAAAAATGTTAAAGGATGAATCCACATCAATGCATATATGTCACCCAAAGTCCAAAGTGTACTTGAGACTTCACCATTGGTGTCACAGAACTGTTTCTCCAATTTAATTATATTAATGTAAAAAAATATACTCAGGTATATATTACTCATTTCTTAAGCTTTTGCTGTTTAGTAAAACAAATTATATATAAGTTAGATATCATAATATTATTGTAAAATTCTGAATGAAGTGAGTAATTCCACTTACATTTCCTAGTTAATTGATTTCTCCTAGCCCTTAAAAGTCCTCAAATGAGGATTGAGCAACTCAGGGTGACAAAGGTATGAGTCAGAATTAAGGCAGGAGACAGAAACAAGGGGAAGTTGAGGTAAACAATTACTATCTGCTTGTAAGGGAAAGTCTACGAAGAGGAAAGCCTACTAAAATAAAGAAAATTACAAAGACTATCATAGAATTAAAGGACGGATCACTGAAGCCAGGTCTACTCTCTGAAGATGGGATTCAGATGCCATTGAAGACGATGTGGCTACACACAGCTTCACAGCTGACACGCTCACTGAAATGGCCTGGGACAGAGGAGCTCCACACTCCACGGCCTGAACCTGGTGAGGAAGGATCTCAGGCTGTGACTGGCAAACAGGAACAACTCCCTGTTAGAGCATCAAGAGAAAAGACCAGAAGACAGGAAACTGACAGATTGCCTACAAGAACTTGCTGGAGAACGAATACACAGGACTTCTTGCAAGCGTGCACCTGGCAACAAAGCCATAGTGGCCAAAGGAGAGAAAATATCATGAAACCAGGAAGAAGAGCCCTTTCTGCTGCACTGTCTCTCCATTGTCTCTTACCGACAAAAGTCAATTTTATGCGAGATGACCAGAGAGAAAATGGATAGGATCTTACACCGTTATCTGAGAAAAGGGCACTGAGGGTGGATTTGGAGCTGAGAGTACTAAATGAACGGCCCCTTGGGATTATCATAGAACAACCACAGAGTTGGTGTATAAGAGCCATTCAGATTGGCCCCACTTCCTCCGAGAATGGAACCAAAGTGTACTCTCCCAATCTGTCTTGGTGCCACACGATCAAAGGTTACACTCATTTCAAGGTAGAGATTGGTTTCTAATTGGATAATAACCAGTGTCTTATATGTTGTTTTCTTCACCTGGGTTCAGATATTTTGGAAGAGATTTAGTTTTTTTAATGTTTTTATGCACACACTTCTCACAGTCTTTACAACAATGCAAAAAAATAAAATGCTACATAATGGAGAAAACAAAAAATTAAAATCGACAGATATTTGCATGGGTCCAACAGCTAGTTATTGCCAGAATTCAAGATAAACTTGAGTAAGTTGATAATGACTCAGAGATATTTCCAGCCCAAATCAATTACAAGAAGGAGAGAGTTTAAACTCGATTATTACTTGCAAAAGAAATTCATATTTCATATATACTTTTGTTTGTGGAGATAGACATATTCTTCATTTTCTCTGTACATAATCCTTATGCTCTTCTAGAAAAATTATATGAACATTCAAAATGAATTGAATAATTGTTAATGGTAGCTGTAACTAATTACTAAAGTCGTGTTTCATACAACCCAAGATTACAATGACATTTGAAAATTAAGCATTTATTTTTCTTTCACCTGTTTGTGGTTGGGCTATGATAGGGTTGATTGAGGCTGGGCGTGCATGCACTTGACTGCAGACTACATACAGATTCAGCTCAGATCTCTTTATAGATTTCATTCTTAGAGGACCAGGCTACATGGTATATGATCTTTTATACCAGAGGTAACAGCTAGCAGAAATGGGTTTCTTATTGCCCGGTCTCTGAATTCATAAGATATCACATTCCCACTCACATTATATTGTGAAAACAAGTGATCACATCCTTACATTATATTGTGAAAACAAATCACATGGGCCAACTTCTCATGGTTGTCTGTAGAGTATACTCTTTTCAAAGTGGTCAGAGGGAAGAAATGTAGATTCACTGAAAATAACCTAATCTAACATTGTAGCCATAGGGATTTTTTTTAATTACATTTCATGAGATAGATAAGCTTGTAAAAGAAAATTACTGGGAAATAGATTTAAAATTTAGTATTCTCTTCCCTTCCCATCTGGATTTTTTGCTTCTGTGCCCAAAATCCTTGTAAAGCAGTTTTGTACAGTGCCAGACATGGGGGTATAGATGCTTTCACCATGGTCCTTGATCAAATAAGGTATAAGCAGAATGAAATAAAGTCTAAGGACATTGGCAGTGAAACTGGTCACTTTATGTAATTTCTAAGTGCACACTCTTAGCCCTGGGGCTCAGTTACAGAACTGCTGTGGCTCAGGTTCCTCTGAGGGAAAATATGATAAAAAGAGGATCTTATTCATAGTTACTTGCAGATTATTTGAACAGTACTTCTTGGCCCATAAGTATTCACTATCTCTCAGGTATTTCGGCTTAAGATCTTGATGCTTTTGTGCCATCTCCTGTGTTGTGATAATCTGAATTATAACACTTTCATAGGCTGTTCTGAGGAACAAATAATAATACATAATATAATGCCTACAGATCCTTAAAATAAAGCCCAAGCACATGAAGTTCTTGCTGTCTGTGATCTCTTCATATTTTGCTTTTCCCAATGTTCAATAAAGGCCATTTTCCAATAAAACCAAAGCCATATAATTGTCTTCTTCTTTCCAGCCAGTGAAAGAGCCAGGCATCAGAAATGTAATTTGACAATGATTTTGATCATATACATTAAAGACATTTGCACTTAAAAAAAGTGAGAAATTCAATACACATCATGTATGTGCACTAGAGCAATTTTTTCTGTATATGTGTTTCCTGTTTTGAAATCAAGTTGCAATTACTGTTGTTTCCCTTATTGGTCAAGAACCCCAGTCTCCTCACAAAGTGTGTTATCTGGGCATATGCAAAGATTGTCTCTTTTGGAATTGAAGAATTTGAAAGGGATTGTTAAACTGTGACATGATAACCTGTTTGATTCCTAGATTCGGGGATCCTTAGGGTCCAAGGGGAAGAAGGAACCGAAATGTCCTTTCCCTTCCAATGTTGGAGTATCCCATCCACACATATGCATCTATTACCACCAAAAATGGAGAAATTTAAGAGATGCTGCTAAATACATTCTAATGTAGAACACCTCCCATTTTCTTCCAAAGCATGTTTTACATGTCTAAATACATACAAAAAACAGTGCCTAAATTATTACCCGTACCCATAAGAAACCATGGGAATTATTCTTGAGCTTGGGTTAGGGGATCTGCAAAAACCACTGGCGATATATAAATATGGAACATTATTAGGGAACTGCTAACCAAGAATAGATTGAGAACAGAAAGAGTCACAGAGAAGTCAGGGATATAAAGATCAAATTGGTAATTTTCTCTGTGTCTACCTTTGTGAGAATATCCATAGGTATCGAACATAATGGACTCGTTATTTTGGATTCCAGAATTAAATTACCCATTTAGTAATAAATTCAGAGGAAGATGGTGCCCTTTTAAAAGCGACTTTTGTTGGAACAGAGCAGACAATGTATTCTTTGCAGGCAGCCATTGCCAAGGAGAATGCAGGAAGGACTGAGCTGTGTATCCCTAATCTCTTGCACCAAAGGTACTAATCTGAAAATTCTGTTTTCTGGTAATTAATGCATGTAGTTGGAGAGAAAACTAGAGGGGCACCTGGGTGGCTCAGTCAGTTTAGTGTCTGACACTTGATTTTGGCTCAGTTCACTATCTCATGGATCATGATATCGAGTAGCTCATCAGGCTCTGTGCTGACAGCACAGGGCCTGCTTGGGATTCTCTCTCTCTTCCTTTCTCTCTTTCCCTCTGCCTCTCCCCCCTCCAGCATAAATATATTCATTTTAAAAAATAATCCTTGAAAACAAATTCACTTTGCCATCATATTTCAAACATATTTTCACTTTTTTTGACTTCCAATTCATCCACCTCTCTTAGGTCACTTGGTTTGCCATTATTAGAAATAGTTAAACATATACCTTTATATCATAAAAAGTAAATTCTAACTACCCATATTATTTTGAGTAATTTTGAGTGTGTTGTCTTTTATACTGCTAGGCATAGACCTTCATTAGAGTTAAATGCCAAAAATGGGTACCCACATTGCTACATGTAACAAAGAACATTATCAATTATGTAATGAAAAGCATAAGTGTGTACAAATACAGGAATAATAGATATAAGACATTCAACTTCAGAAGACATTGGTGAATTTTACATTCTTTGGCATCATTAATGAATGTTTTGTTCGAATCCTACCTATACATAGAAAGAAACAGTCAAGCAAAATGAGGAGATAGAAGACTATGTTCCAAATGCCAGAATAAGATAAAATCTCAGAAAAAGATTGAAATACCATGGTGACAAGCAATGTACCTGATAACCAGTTCAAAGGAAGGATAATAAACATGTTCACCAAACCCAAGAAAAGGGTAGATGAACACAGTGAGAACTTCAACAAAGAAATGGAAAATAGAAAAAAAGAACCAATCAGACTTGAAGAGTACAATGATGGAAGTTTAAAAATACACTAGAATGAATCTATAACAGATTAGGTGATGCAGAAAGGATCATCTACCTGGAAGACAAGGTAGTAGAAATCATGCAAACAGAACAATAACAAAGAATTAATTATATTATATTTTATTTTTATTTACTTTTATTGTTTAGAGAGAAAAAGAATGCATGAATAGGCAGAGGGACAGGCCAGAGAGAGAGAGAGAGAGAGAAAGAGGAAGAGAATCTGAAGCAGGTTCCATGCTCAGTGCAGAACCAGATATGGGGCTTGATCCCTTGACACTGGGATCATGACCTGAGCTCAAACCACGAGTTAGAGTCTCAACTGACTGAGCTACTCTAGTGCCTCAATTCTACAAAACTTTTAAAGTGAGTTAATACATCTTCATCTTAAATTAGTCAAAACTGATGACAGTGGAAAGTTTCCAAATCCATTCCATATGGACAGCATTACCCTGAAATCAAAACCAAACAAGGACACAACACACACACACACACACACACACACACCACATTGTACGCCAATATCCCTGATCAACATGCAACAATCCTCACCCAAATATTAACAAACTGAATTCCACAATACAAGAAAAGGATCTTACACCATGATTACATGGGCTTATTCCACTTATGCAAGGATGGTTCAAGACCTGCAAACCCATCAAGTTGACACACCACATTAACTGACTGAAAATCAAACTCATATGCTAATCTCAATAGATGGAGAGAAAGCACATGACAAAATTCAACATTCATTTATAATAAATACTTCCCAGAATGTGTGTGGAGAAGGAATGTCCCACCATATGATAAAGTTCATATTTTACAAACCTACAACTAACATCATTTGCAACAGTGAAAAGCCAAAAGCTTTTCCTTTCACATCAGGATCAAGATGAGAAAGTCCACTCTTACAGCATTTATTCAACTTTTATTTGACACTGGAGGTCCCAGCCACAGAAATCTGAGAAGAACAAATAAAAGACACCCATGCTGATATGGAAAGTACTAAGAAGTCACTATTTGCAGATGACATAATTCTCTAGAAAAAAAAATATACTGAGAGACTACGCCGAAGAAACATATTAGAACTAATAAATGAAATCAGTTACATTGCAGGATACAAAATAAAGAGAAATCTGTTGCACTTCTATACAGTAGTAATAAACTATGAGAAAGTGAAATTAAAACAATCGCATTTATAATTGCATTTATAAGAATCAATTACCAAAGAATATTTTAACCAAGGAGGTGAAATTCTTACATGCTGAAAGTGTAAGCTATTGTTAGAAGAAATTTGAGGATGCCACAAAGAAATAAATAAGATGATATATACTGTGCTTATGGAATGGAAGATATGATATTGTGAAAATATCCATATTATGCAAAATGATGTATAGATTCAATGTAATCATTATGAAAATACTAATAGCATTTTCATAGAACTAGATTAAATACCTCAAAGTTTGCATGGAACTACAAGCAACTCTGAATACCCAAAGCAATCATCAGAAAGAGGAACAAAACTGGAAGAAACATATTTCAAAGTCTACTACAAAGCTCTAGCAATCCAAGCAGTATGGGACAACAAGAGACACATAGATCAAAGGAATGGAGTAAAAAGCACAGAAATAAATGTTGTCTATGTGATCAATTAAATGTGACAAGAAGGCAAGAAGGGACACAAGGGAAAAGAGAGTCTTCAGTAAATAGTGTTTATAAAACTGGAAAAATACGTGTTAAAGAATCAAACTTGACTACTTGCTTATACCAAACACAAAAGAAACCTAAAATGAATTAAAGAGGTAGGGGTAAGACCAGAAACAATAACTCCTAAAGAAAGCATAGGCAATAAACTCATGGAGATAGTTCTCATCATTATTCTTTTGGTTCTGTTTTCATAGAGAATGGCAGCAAAATGAAAAATAAACAATATGACAAACCACAAGGCATTTGCCCAGTCAAGGAAACTGTCAACAAAACAAAAAGGCAACCTACTGAATGGGAGATGATATTTGCAAATGATATATTGGACAAGGGGTTAATATCCAAAATATATGAAGAATTGCTACATCTTAACACAAAAGGAATATAAACACGTGGTTAAAAAATGGACCGAGGACCTGAATAGATATTTCCTAAAAGAAGACATCCAGATCACCAACAGACATGTGAAAAGATGCTCAGTATCACTTATCATCAGGAAAATTAAATCAAAACCATAATGAGATAGCACCTCACACATGTCTGAATCAAAAACACATGAAATAACAAATATTGGTGTGAATGTGGAGAAAGGGAATCGTACGGACTGTTGGTGGGATTTTAAATTGATATAGTCACAATGGGTAACGATATGGAGGTTCCTCAAAAACTTTTCTCATTTTTTGACACCATTGATGGACCAAGAGGGTTTTCTGCTAAATGAAATAAAGCAGACAGAGAAAAGCAAATACCATATGATTTACCTAATGATGTCTAATCAAAAACAAAGAAACAGACAAATAAACAGACAAAATAAATAGACTCATATACAGAGAGACCAAAGCTGTTGATTTCGGTAGGGGGGTGGGGACAAGGGATGGTTGAAAGAAAGTAAGTGGCACAAACTTTCAGCTGTAAAATAAATAATTCACAGGGATGTAAATTGTTGTAGACTCTGGGTCTAAAGTTCTCTCTTTTCTAACAAGAGAGGGGGACACAGGATGGAAAAATGAGAGATGGCTAATGTCCAGGAAAACACAAGAGCTCCGAATAAGGATCCTTGCCCCATTTTTATTACAATCAGAAGGCTTACAAACATGGTGACGGATGTGCACAAAGAGACAATAAATCTGGGAACATTAACTTGTGGACGTGAGGGAAAGGGGTTCTTGAAGATATTTGGGGTTAGGGGTTTGGGTTAAAACAAAACAAAATCTGGGCGCCTGGCAGTCGGGAGGAAGGTTGTTTACAGCGGACATGAGGCATCACCTCTGTATATCTTAGCTAGTCTAGGGGATGAGGCAGGAGGGGAAATACCCTCAGAGTTAACAAGGCACCTTTTTTTTTGTTAATCATCTCTGCTCTGGGCTGCTTCACCTGGAGCACTGCGATCTATAGCCCAACTTACCTGTTTACCTAACTTGGCCCTTTCTTCTTGTGAAAGCATCTTCCTGCTCTAGTACTAAATTGGGGGTGTTTCCACCCTGAATATGTAATCTTGTTTATTTCATATACCTACGTTCTATATTGGTGCCTTTGCCCCTCCCTCTCTATTCCGGGGGCTCTGCACCCCCTCTCTATTCTGGGTTGCCTTTGCACCTCCCTATTCATGGTCGCCTTGTCTTGTTTACCCAAACTCACGTGAGAGCGTCCTTTGACTTTGTATTTCTTTATGCCTTGTTAACCCATTGGTGTAAGCCCAGGGGATTCTTAAGCTTATTTCCCACAGTAAATCACAACATAGAGAATATAGTCAATACTCTTATATTAATTTTGTATGGTGATGGGTGATCATGCTGATTTATCACGATGATGATAGCATAATGTGTATAAATGATGAATGATTATGTCTACACCTGAACTTAATGTAATATCCCATGTTAACTATACAGCATGAAAAATAAATACATGAAAATGAAAATAGTATTGTCAACCCATTTTACAAAGAACAAAACAAAACAGAACTACAGACCAAAAGAAACATACAGGTAAATATGCCCACAATTATTAGCATATCAAATCCAACAATGGCAAAAAGCAAAATAATTCCATTGATGCAAAGTAGGTAATTTAGATATAAAGTTTTATTGCTTGGATGTTCATGTTATTTAATTGTCTTTTAAAAGTATTTTCTCTGCCCTGCCCCAGTATTTTGAGTTAAGTGAAATTGTTAAACATTCATTAATTTTTCCCCTACATAATAAGACTTAGGCCTTTTTTATTTATAACAAATATTCCTATTTAAATACAGACACCTAGTTACCATTGGAGAATGAATAAGTAAATAGCATGAATAATTATTTAATATTCAAATCTCTGGCATGGTGCTGCTGCTCAATATTATTTTATGTTTTATCCTTCCCACAGGCATTTATTTTTTCCAGCAGAAGCTTCAATATCTTATTTACATATAATATAAATAGAATGTAGATACATTAAAAACAAAGCTAGAAAAATTGAGCAGATAAATCCAGAAATTGATGTCTTTATGGCAGTTAAAAAAAATTGAAAATGTAGTCATTCTTCACTATTAGTGTCAAATATAATTAAATGCCTGTGGACAGGTTGATGATTTTAGAATATTTTCAGTATAATAGAAATGACACATCAAGGGCATAAGAAAAAGAAGCACATAATATATAGATGTAGCAACCTTGCCTAAAAATAAAACTTAAACATCAAAGATATTTTACACAAGGCCTACCTAAATGCGTAGTGTTTGTCATGCAGGTGGAAACAAGGGAACAACCTGGGGATCAAGTCTCTGACCCCAATGTCTTGTGGAACGTAAAATTTGTCAGAGCCCTTTGCTGAGGCACAAACTAAATGACACACTGCAAGCTCAAAGCTTCTGGAGGTGTGTGAGGAGATAACGTCTCTTCAAAATAGCCCAAGGGTAAGAATTTCCTGTTCAAATTTGAAGTGACACATTGATGAGAAATCTACTTTTTCCACTATTGCCTCACTCTGAGCTCTCACAGGGCTGGCAGTCTGTGAAGGCCACAGATATTTTCTGTTTACAAGAGGAACCTGGTTCCCTCTGGACGATGCGTGACTGGCCAGCAGAAGGTATGTGTCACCACGGTCCTGCCTTTCTAGTAGTCACCCCAGTGAGTGGGAGATTATAAATGCTGGTGGGATGCACCTGAGGCACAGCTACTATACAATGAAATCACAGAGAACATTGGTATCTGCATTCCAACAATTCAGGGTAACAAACAAGAATGAGCATGAAATATATCAGAGATCTGAAAATATTCAAATTCTTACCTGTAGAGAAGTCGTGAAGAGCATATGCATATGCAAAATTGGGTTTGCATGTCAAGAGAATTTTGGGTGCGGTCACATAAGCATCATGACAAAGGACACTTAATTTGGATTTGTCATCAATTGTCATCAAGGATGTGTTACACATTATTCAATGTTTACCCAGCCTTCAAAAATAGATTCTTAAAATGAATCCGTTATATCTTTATGATATATCTTTATGACCTTTATGGTCAAATGTAATGCCTCACACATTCACTTCGATAAAAGAAAGCAGTTTGATTTTTCATAAAATGCAAGTGAGGTACTCTCTGTAAAATGTTAATTTAAACTGAACTGTAAAGAATCCAAAGAATTTTTATAAAATTGAACAAAACTTGGCCAAGAAAGTTACTCAATACTGAAAGACACTCCTGTGTGATGAATTATGTTCCATGGTCGAACGATGTGAATCAGTAATGATGAATGGTTATGGTGTTAAAGAAATAAAATAACTAATATATTATTGAGACCCTACAACAGAGAGATTGAGTTTAACTGCTTTATATGCATTATATTTTACATATTTTATTTCCTATTTTAGATTAGTAAACCAGATAGCTAGACAGGAAATAATTTTTAAAGGTGGTACTTTGTACTTGGAGAGACAGGAGTAATTCCAGAGTTCACTGACTGCACAGCTCCTTGACTGAAGTCTGAAAACACATTTCTGTGATTTATTAGCATAACTATACACCTAGAACTGCCATCACTGCCTTTGAAAACATAGAACTTTCTAGAAGCTTGTGACAAATGTGTGCTTTCATAAATGATCTACCCTTTTATTTATCATTTTATGATTTCATATCTTTGCCACTAAATCAGTTGTCACTTTCTGATGTTAAGTCCGCTTTTAAAAAATGCTTTGTTTCTTTCTGTTTTCACCATTGTTCCTGCTTTGGGTAATTTTAGTGTGTCATGTAACATTTTGCAACATATAAAATATCTCTTCTAAAATTTAACGATTCTCACGACTCCATAGATGTTCAAAATAAAATATTGCTTTGATAGCAATATTTTAGTAAAGATATCTAAATCAAAGGCATTTGCAACAGGAAATTCCAATATATGCTAAAAATAATATTCTCCCGTCTAGAGCATTTAATTTTTAACCAATAATGGCTTTAACATTGTCAAAAAATTGGTGCAACACTTTTGTTTCTCATACAACATTTTAATTTTAACCTGAATATTCTAATACTGTTGAAATATGTGGAAAGTCCTTACATTCACGAGGACAGTATTATTCATGAATTCCTTTCTTCACTAATTTAGTGCCTTACATGTTTTCCAATCAGTATTATTACGCTATTATTGTAAAAAAAACATTTATGCTATCATGAAACACTTATTTCAAGCTCTGTGGAAGTTAGTACCAGATTTTACATTATTCAACTGCAAATGAGGAGTCTCCCTCACCTTGCACCCCACACGGTGTCACTGTACTAGCAATGTCGTCAGCACATGACACACACTCTTGATCAAGACCTTCAGGGCAGTTTCATCCACATTGTAGCTGACACTACTCAGCTGCAGACATGAACAACCAAGGCGTGACTTATGCGGAACTCCATCATGCTAAGGGCTCAAAAAGACAGCAAGTGCAACCTAAGGGCAAGAAAAGTTCCATTTCAGTAACTGAGGAGGAGATAGCCTATGCAGAATTGAATCTTCAAAATGCTTCTCGGGACCTTCAAGGGAATGGCAAGAACTCTCCCTGCAAAGGTAAAAAACATTTAATGCAGACAAGTATGTCTGTTTTAGGATTTGAAGTTGGGGTGTAGGGGTGTAGGGAAAGAGTAGGAAGTGATCTCACATAGTTTTCATTTGTGAGGACCAGAGCTGGAGGTTGGAATATGGTATTGTAATGGAACGCATTGGTATATTCTGAGAGAAGATGCCAATGATAGTGATGGGTTTGAGGTGCAGGTTATTGTATGTGATTCCCTGTGCATTGTCAGTTCTCTTGCTTGTATATCTCGTAAATGATTGTTTCCAGGCATCCTTTCTCAGTGTTTGCATTTCTCTTCCTACTACTAACCATCATGTCCAGAGAAGCTCATTGCTGGTATCTTGGGAATCCTCTGCCTCGTCTTGATGTCCACTGTGGTAACAATAGCTGTTATTCCCGGTAAGTACGTGTTTGAATGACTAAAAGGGAATTTTTCACTTTACTGATTATTAGTTTCTCGACATATTGTATAGCACTTTGAATTTATTATCTCATTTTAATGCATGTGTGCTCTAAGTGTGGAATGATCATGTAGAGGTTATCTAAAGTAGAAATAAGAGAATAAATACAGGGAGAATTAAACATATATTTGTATTTAATAACTCAAAGGCAACTCATACAAGAGACTTTATGGTGAAATATACATTAATTCTTGAGATTGCTTAAACCAAATATTGTAAGAGATGGTGAGGTTTCGTTCTTTAAGCTTTTGAATTGTTTCCCCCCATGTTCATTACTTTATTAAATTTGTCTGGTAAAATAGCACACCCAATTTTAAACTAAGAAACTCAACTTATTATGATTTATTTTATTTAATATTATGTTTTTTGAGAATTGCTTTAATGTTCTAGCTACTGAAGGACCAGAGCAGAACAAAACATCCCTGGAAACAATGATCCAGAAAGGTACAATATCCCTTGCAAAATTCTGCTATTAGTTTAGTGTCTTTCTATCTCTGTCTTAAGGTAGGTAATAATGATTATAGGAGAGTATTACTTCTTAGACAACAATATGAAGAAATACTCATTTAAAATCACCATAACATGATAAAAGATAAATCATTCCATAAAGCTGATTTTGTTCAGTGACTCTCAGGACATGTATTGATGGACATTTTTCTGGTTGCTTTATATGGGCACATAAATTAGGGGATGAAAGCCTGACTCTTCTCTGAGTGTGTGTGTGTGTGTGTGTGTGTGTGTGTGTTTTGTTTTAATTTTACCAGCTTGTGAGGGTCTACGAATGTTACGTACACATATGTGTATCCATATACACTATGTAAAGTTTCATTTTGTAATATTCAAAGCTTTTTGGATAATATCTCATAATCTCTCTCCAGCGTGTCTCTGTTGTCATTGTCCGAAAGAGTGGTTTACGTATTCCAACAATTGCTATTACATTAGCACTGAGGGAAAATCGTGGAATGAGAGTTTGACGACCTGTGCTTCTAATAACTCTAACCTGCTCTACTATGATGATGAAGAGGACAAGGTAAGTTTTCAAATGTTTCCAGATTCTATTAAAAGCTTGTCAGTTAATGGGGCGCCTGGGTGGCTCAGTCTATTAAACATCTGACTTCTACTCAGGTCATGATCTCAAGGTTGGTGAGTTCGAGTCCCAGATCAAGCTCTGTCAGGCTGACAGCTCAGAGCCTGAAGCCTGTTTCAGATTCTGAGTTCCCCGTTCTCTCTGCTTCTCCCCTGCTCATGCTCTCTCTTTGTCTCTCAGAAATAAATAAACATTAAAAAAAATTTTTAAAAGCTTGTCAGTTAATATTATGCTTCCAGAATTCATCAATAGTTTTATATGTATTTGTAGTTTATTTCTTTTAAAGTCTTTAATATCCCATGGTTTGACTTTCTGACACATTATTTATACTTTTATACCTTGAATGTACATTTGATAATTTCCAGTTCTTGCTTTTCATAGAAATCTGTTCTTCTGGAAATGCTCTTTTGTCTGAAATTAACTTTACTATTGAATTTTACAACACATCAACGAAACTAGGCATATGATTGTGCACATTGATTACAATAGAGTTAGAATCACACAATTCTAAATTACATCATGAGACAGAAGTTTAGAGCCTTTATGAGGCCTGCCCATTTTCCTTTTATGAAATATCTCTGCTTCTTTTGGGGCTGTATATCAGTGGAATCATTCAGGGTGCATTTTTTGTGTGTCTCCCTTCTCTCCCAGGTGCTACTTGTAATCCATCTATATTAACACATTTGTCTATAGTTTGAGAATTTTCACTGCTCTCCTATGAATATGACACGTTAAAAACCATTCTCAGAAATTTAGTTCCTTTTTCGCATGTGGGTATTATGAATTATTATGTTAGGAAAAGTCTTTTCTTTGTCTTCCTCCACCTATCATATTTATAATCATTTATTACACATAGCGACATATTACATAGTATATTTATGTTATATAAATGTTATGGGTTTCATAATAAAATAAAAGTGTATAAATATACCATAATTGTATTTACATATGTTCATACTACACTACCCTGTAACCATTAGTATGAACTTGTACAGTCATGGATATGTGTATATTTCAATATACTGAATTATCTCTACATTTTTCTATTTTATTGTGTAAATGTACATTATAGCAAATCATCCTTTGATCCCAAACTCCATAAAATTAATTAGTAAGTTCTGATGGTTATAAACAATACCATTTATCTGGGTTGTAAAGCTTAAGGCGATTCTGTTTTGTGGGATAAGAAATGCTGGGTTGTGTCTCTTGCCCATTTCTCCAGGGCAGTGTCTTCTTTTCTCTTCTTAAAAGTCGCTGTCATATTTTAGATACGAGCTCTTTTTTTGAGATTTTAAGATGCAAATACTTGTGACATGCATTTTTGCTCTCATATTGGAGTCTTTTAATGATCAGAATTTTAATGTTCCCATGGTCCTACCTAGCGTTTTGTGTCTTACAATGATTATTAGGGATCTATTTCAGAAGTTAGCCAAAGTTCATGAATATGATTTCCTATATGACTTTCCTTGATTTACCTTTTTCTGTCTTTCTTTATGGTTTTAAGGATGCTTTATGGTTTTAATTATGGTTTATGATCCAATTAGAAATTATTTTTAGTGATGCTATATTTCTGATGCTGTGAGATAAAAGGGAAGGTTATATTTTTCTAAATTATGATCTTATTGACAGAGCATCATATAGCAAAGTAGGTCTTTTCGTCATAAACAACTTCATATACCTAAAGTTGTATATAGGTACACATATGATCTAATCTCCTTTATATAAAGAATATAGATATTACATATCTTTATACAGATAATTGTATATTCATAGATCACAGTCTATACAGCCCATCACAACTCACGGCAGTTTGAGTAAAACACAGAGACTTATTTGCCTCTATGGACCCTTACCGTGTCCTATTTATACTATAAGTGCCCTAAGTATTTCTCTACTTACATTGAGAATCACATGGATGTTACAATTTTGCTTCACTGATAATTTTGCTTCAAATATCAAGCAATTTAGAAAACCCAGTGAAGGAAAGTCCGTTAGACCTAATGAGAGTTTTATTCTTTCTTTTGTTCTCATTTTCTTCCTGATGATTCAAGAGGCCTTCTTTTACCAATTTTTCTCTTTAGGAGTTTTGTCAGAGCAGGTCTGGTGGTGATACATTTTCTCAGTTTTCCTTTATCAGAGAACGTCTTGATTTCCCCCTGCATGCCTGTTGATTTTTTTGGTGGATAGTCAATGCCTTTTATTTTTTTATTTTTATTTATTTATTTATTTTTTTAAATTTTTTTTTTTTAACGTTTATTTATTTTTGGGACAGAGAGAGACAGAGCATGAATGGGGGAGGGGCAGAGAGAGAGGGAGACACAGAATTGGAAACAGGCTCCAGGCTCTGAGCCATCAGCCCAGAGCCTGACGCGGGGCTCGAACTCACGCGAGATCGTGACCTGGCTGAAGTCGGACGCTTAACCGACTGCGCCACCCAGGCGCCCCTATTTTTTTATTTTTTAATAAAAAAAACAGTGTTTTGTTTTTTTTTATTAGAATCACGCAGTTCGTGTCTAAAATTTTCTGTCTTCCTAGCACGCCTTTTTTTCTGTTATTTTGACCAGAGAGAAAAAATATTTTGGAGACTTCGGTGTGTACCTGTTGATGTCTGTGGTTTGCTAGGCTCTCTGACACCAGTGTATGTGACGTAGAGGGAAATTCCGGGGAGCTCACCACCACGTCTTTCCTCGGGTCTCCAGGGCTGGGATCTGTCAGCTTTCTCATTACCTTTCTGAATCTTATGTCATCTTATGTGTAACGCTCAGGGATTGTAGCTGTATTGGTGGCAGGAGTAGGGAAAAGTCTATCCATTCCATCTTTCCAAAATAGAAAGTCTGGTCTGCGGTGGCTTTCATTTGAATGCTCCCAAGATTAACAGTGTTGGACCTATTTTTCTGTACTCACTTGCCATCTATACATGGTGTTTGGTGACATATCAATTGAAATATTTTGCTAATAGTTTTACTTATTTTTCATTGTATTTTGAGAATTCTTTATGTACCCTGGCGGCAAGTCTTTTATTAGATGTATGGATTCTTAATGTTTCTTCACAAGTTTATGACTGTCTTTTCTCTTCCAAGAGCAGATATTATCTTGACGAACTACACTTCATCAATATCTTCTTCTATGGATCGTGTTTTTGGTGCTCTATCAAATCTCTGGCCAACTGTAGGTCATGGGTTTTTAATAAAACATTTGAACTTTTTTATGTGTGATCAATTTTGAGCACTTTAGTGTAGTATAAAGCATATAATCAGTAATCATATTTGATACTCCATTGTTTCCAGAACATTTGTTGAAAAGACTATACTTTCTCCACTGAATGACTTTGCATTTTTGTGCAATTGTGCATTTCGTATTGTGTGGGTACAAATGTTGCCCTTTCTCATCTGTTTAATTAATGTTCTTATGTATTTTTATGTGTGTTTTGTATTTTAAAAATCGTCCTTTTTATTTTAAATGTTTCTTAATTTATTCTGAGAGAGTGAGAATGCCAGCAGAGGGAGTGGCAGGGAGAGAGGGAGAGGCAGAGAATCCCAAGCAGGGACCATGGTGTCAGCACAGAGCCTGACTTAGGGCTCCATCTCAGGAACCATGAGCAGTAATCAAGACTCAGAGGCACAAATGACTGATCTACCCTGGTGCCCACAAAATTGTCTTTTTTTAAACTGTGAATTTATTCAAGTTCATTTTCAGAGTTATGCTACCTATTCAGGATCGTTGCATGGATGTTTCCTATTCATTTATATCTTTCTAAAGGTTTTATTTAATGTTTACTTTTTATTTATTTATTTTGTGTGACAGAGAACGTGCATGGGAGAGGGACAGAGAGAGAGAGAGAGACAGAAACACACACAGAGAGAGAGAGAGAGAGAGAGAGAGAGAGAGAGAGATGGAGACAGAATAACTTCCCAGCAGGTTCTGCCCTGTCAGTGCAGAACCCAATGCGGAGCTCAAACTCACAAACCCCGATATCATGACCTGAGCCCATATCAAGAGTTGGACACTCAACCAATGAACCGCCCAGGCACCCCTTTAGAAAGGTTTTTTAAAAATAAAAATAAATATTAGTTTTATCATTTACCTTCTGTATCATGGAAATCACATCAATTGATCTTCATGCTAATGTGATAAATTCAGATTATTATGGCATTTCAAATGTAAATACAACAGGGCACTACTTCAATAAATCTACTTATGATTGTCCTGATATGTAATTTCCTTCTTTTTTGAGTATTCCCATCAAAATGTATATGACACATATTTTATTAGCCTCCTTTTCTGACCCTACAATGATTTCTTTTTGCTTTTTAAACTGGCATTACATTTTTCTTTATTCATAAACATCTAAATACTTTCTGAGTGTGAAAATTTTTCTGAATTACAGAAAAAATTGTTAGAAATTTTATATTTTTTAAAATATTTTAACGTTTATTTATTTTTGAGACGAGAGAGACAGAGCATGAACGGAGGAGGGGCACAGAGAGAGGGAGACACAGAATCCTAAACAGTCTCCAGGCTCTGAGCTGTCAGCACAGAGCCCGACGCAGGGCTCGAACTCACGCACCCGCGAGATCGCGACCTCAGCCGAAGTCGGATGCTTAACAGCCTGAGCCACCCAGGCGCCCCCTGTATTAGAAATTTTAAGACACTTCTGATATTTTTATATCTATTTCTTTTGGTTCACACGTTGTATTTGGTAGGATTTTTTCCAATGTTCCGTCTAGTTTTAAATATATTCGCATGTCTTCATAATATCGTCCTCTGATACTTTTACTGTGGTACAAGGCACATACAGATGGGTCACATGGTACACGTGCCAACAGATGGCCGAGTTTTCAGTGTCACCACTGCGTGGAATGAGAAAATGAATATTACCAACACTGCGAAATGCCCCTACCAACTTCTTGTCTGCCTTTTAAAAACACTTTATAGAAATAGAATCATGAAGTATGCATATTTTATGTTTAGCATTTTCAGGCGAAGCCAAACTTGTGTGGTTCATCCTTATGTAGCCGCATGAAGTTGTCAATGGTCCACATCTCTTTGCTGTTCTGTTGTCGGATTGTCCTACGTTGCATTCGCCCATTCTATTGCGGATGCTCTTGGATATTTGGGTGTTGGTCATTTGGGGCTGCTTTGAGTTATTCTACTATACATTCTTCACGATCAGCTTTTAGCTAAATGTGTGTGTGTCATTTCTTCCTTCTATAACCTTACCTGGCTCCTCTCTTATTGCTGCTTGAGAGGGAAGCAATTGAGATCGTGCATTGATAACATTCTTCCTTTGTGTGTGATTGACAAAGGTACCCATTGTCTGTAAACATTACTTTAGCTTCATCCTAAAAGCTTTGATATATTTTCAGTTTATTTTCATCCAGTACAAGGTGATTTCTCTCATCCAGTACAAGATACTTTCCAAGATTTCATCTTTGGACTGTACAAGTTTCAGAAGTCTCTCACTTTACACATGTTAGGAAATTTCCCAGATTTCTTTGCATTGTTTCTTCTCATTTGTTTCCTTGTCTTCAGAGGAAATACTTTGAATATTTCCATGCTTCCATCCTTAAACTTTTTGATCCCTGTGGATGACCTTGAACACTTTCTATATATGTCAGTTAAGTCAAGCTGGTTCCACTATTTTGACAGTCTTCCATAGTCCTCCTGCTTTTGTGACAAGCTGGTCTTACTTACTGAAGGAAGAGATTTCAGTCTTCAGCTATACTCATTGAATTGTTTACTTACCCTTCTAATTCTGTCACTTTCTACTTCCTGTGTTTAAGGGTTCTGTTCTTAGGTAAATAATGTATGTTTATAATTGTTTGATCTTCCTCTTATATTGACAGGCTTAACATTTGGAAATGTTTCTTTTATTTTCTATTAAAGTTTCTTGTTTTAACAGCTGCTTTGATATTCGAACAGCCATTTCTGCTCACATCTTTGCTTACTGGTAGTAGGGTCTACTTTTTGTTATCCCTTTATTTTCACCTCTTTGTGTCTGAATCTAGGGTGTGTCTGTTACAGACAGTATATAGACGGATATTACTCTCTTATTCAGGATGACACTTTCAATCTTATAATTGGAATATTTATTTAATTCACATGAGTATAATTACTGGGATATTTGGATTTAGGTATCCCATTTGCTATTTTTTCTATACTTATGACTTGTTTTCCTCTTCCACTTTACCTCACATCTTTTGCATTGAACATATGCTATATTAGTGTTCCATTTTACTTCCTCTAATGTTGTCTTTAGTATATTCTTAAGTTATTTCCTTAGCAATAGTTGTAGGTATTACAAATCTATCTTTTGTTTGTTTTTGTGGAGATGATGTTGGCATCTCACATTTCATACATTTAATGCTGACAATCTGTTCATTTGATAAATTTATGTATTGCCATATGATTACTATGGCCATGTTAGATAACACTGTTTCATGTCACATATTTATCATTTTTTGTATGTGTTGAGAGAAGCTAAGAATTAGTCTAAGCAACTTTGAAGTTTATAATACAGCAATGTTGTCTGTAATCATATGTTGTACATTACACCTCCAAAAATTATCTATTAGCTATAAATTTGTATTCCTTTTTTAAAAAAATTCAATGTTTATTTTTTGAGAAAGAGGGAGAGAGACAGACATGAGCGGTGGAAGGTCAGAGAGAGAGGGAGACACAGAATCTGAAGCAGGCTCTAGGCTCTAAGCTGTCAGCACAGAACCCGACGTGGGGCTCAAACTCAGAAACCATGAGATCGTGACCTGAACTGAAGTCGGATGCTTAACCGACTAAACCACCCAGGAGTCCCGTAAATTTGTATTCTTAAACATCTTCAAAAACCCCCAACCCACAGTCCCTGATAAACGCATTCTAAACTTTGTTTTTACCAGTTCAGTCTATCAGATTTCATGCAAAAGACAATACAATATTTGTCTATTTCTGTGTGATTTTCGTCCCTTACCATAATGCCTTCAAGGTCCATCCATTTGTTACAAATGGCAAGATTTCCTTCTTTCACCTGGTTAGATAATATTTCACTGTGAGTGTATGTGTGTGTCTATGTGTTTGTACGTGTATATATATCACACTCTTTAACTTTATGCCAGTTGCCAGATACTCAGGCTCCTTCCATTTCTTGGCTATTGCAAATAATGTTGCAATGAGCATGGGTGTACAGCTATACCTTTGAGATGCTGATCGCTTACTTTGTTTATTTTGAAAAAAATTTTAATGTTTATTATTTTTGAGGTCTGGAGGGGCAGAGAGAGAGGGAGACACAGAATCTAAAGGAAGCTATAGGTCTGAGCTTTCAGCACAGAGCCCGATGTGGGGCTCATCCATATGAACAAGGAGATCATGACCTGAGCTGAAGTGCAACACTCTCCTGAGTGAGCCACCCAGGTGCCCCATTGATCACTTACTGTAAACACATATGTAAGAATGACATACTATTTTCCATTGGGGCAGAACCAATTTACATTTCCTCCAACGGACTGGAGGAATTGCAATCCCAAAGGATTGCATTTCCATGATTCTTGATATTGAACAACTTTCATGTACTTATTGGCCATTTGTATGTCTTCAAAAACATGTATACGGAGGCACTTAGCCCCTTTTTTACATTGGATTTCTCTCTTAGTTTTTATTCTGTTGTATGAGTTCTTTATATATATTGGATATTAGTCCTTTATCTGATATTGGTTTACAGATATTTTCTTCTCTTCTCTCCATGATCTCTCAACTATTTGATTCTTTCCTTTGCTGGGCAGAAGGTCTCTAGTTTAATGCAGTCCCTCTTTTCTTTTTTAGATTTGCTGTGATTTTTCTGACTTATTCCTGAAATCATTACCTACACCAAAGTCAAGGGTCTTTTTCCTTTTGCTTATACCAGTGATTTTCTATTTGTTATATATTTTAATGTTCCCAATTTTTGTCTTTTTGTTTCAATTGAATGAATTCCTTTCAGCATTTCTGTAGGGCACATCTAATTTCTTCTGACACATGGCTTTAAAAACCACCACTGGAGTCATGCTGTTTCTTTCCCCTTCTTTCCCACTGCTGTCTGTGGCAAGAGTTGAATCTTTGATACACCATCCTCTAGGATGCTGGGAAAGTCTATCACTTCTTCATTTTTGAATGACAATTTGCTGAGTAAGGCATTCTTGGTTGACATTTTTTTTTCCCCTTTGACCACTTTCAGAATGTCATCCCATTGTCCATTGTCTCCTGATTTCTACAGGAAGATCTTGTGAGATGATCCTTTTTGGGGTCTGGTATGACAAGCTGACCTCAGATCCTTCGTAGCAGTATTGGATCTGTTGCTCAAGATCAGACACAGATGGAACTACCAAAGCAACTGACTTTTGGTGCATAGGTTCATTTGTAGTGGCTGTGGCGCTGGGGTCTAGTTTAGAGACATGTGTAGATATTCCACGCAAACTGTACTGTGTCTCAGGGGCTCACCATTGCGACTCTGGATAGCAGAGGATTGTAGCAAGTACAGAGGCCCTGGATGACAAGGTTCATTGGTGACTGCGGCCATGGGCAGTGTGTGGTAGTAGCATATGCTGGGGATGGGGAGTCCTAGTTTCTACTCTGTCCCAGGTGGCAGTTCCAAGATAGCAGCAGCATGATCCAGTGGTGGCTTGTGAAAGCCATGTGTCAGGACCCAAGGATCTGGATACAGACCTCTAGATTCTTGGTCTCCAATGACAGCTAAGGCTTTAGTGTGGAAGTTGAAAGTGTGTCAGGGGATGTAGCGGTATAGCAGCAGCAATGAGGATTCAGAGCCCTACAGTTGGACCGGAGAGAAGAGACTCAAGGCAGTGGTGACTTGGCTTACCAATGAAGGGTCAGAGCCTTGAGCTACCATTGGTGGAGAAAAGCCTTCAGGTGTTAGCCATGGCAGTTCAGAGTCTAGGCCTGGGAGGTTTTGAGGTTCCAAATAGCAAGAGCATCCTTTGCAATGAAGACACAGGGTCATTAAATGGCACATGGTGAGTGGGGCTCAAGGCAGCAAATATCTGCACCCATAGTGGCAGTTAATGCACACCTTAGGATCTGGGGTCAGGTCTCAGGAAACAGCCCCAGTAATGTGACACAATGCCCTAACCTGGGACCAAGATTGGGCAAAAATAAGACGCAGTTCTAGTCTTGTATACACGACGTGCTATGGCCACCAATCCCTAAGAGCAGAATTGGAGCCCTTGAAGGCAAGTCTCATCATAACAACACCTCCAGCCTCTGGGAGGAGGTGTAGAGGGCACACTGGGCTGCTCCAACAACTGGGATTAGAATGGATGAGCCCCTTCTGTTGCAAAAGCTGCAGCCACCCCCATAGTTGAAGCTTACTGGGTTCTCCTGCTCCCCTTCCTTCCATGAGGTGACTCTCCATGAGGGGATTCCTCCAGGTGCCAAGTGGCTCTCAGCTGCAGGGTTGGGTGATGAGGGCTAAATGCTTCCTTTTCTTTCCATGGGACCATCCTGGATTTTTAATCGGCACCAGATTTTTGGTGTTTCTTTGTTGTCTAGAGCTTTCCCTGAGCCGTTTTTAGTTTGAAGGTGTTTAGTTACTGTTCTGACTGATTTTGTGGGCAGATGAGCACTATGACCTACTAGATCGCCACCTTGCTCATGGCACTCTTTACACATATACAATTAACTGATTGTCATCTACGCCCCATGAATCCTGACTAATTTCCGATAAAATATAATAATTAGCACTAACAAGCTCCTTTCCACCACCTATTATAGGTATGCCTCAACTTTCCAAAAATTTGGATTACCTCACTTTGCTTCTCTGAAAGCACTCTGAATACCACTTTTTGCTGAACAACAGAAAGCTGAAGGGGATTTTTGTGTTTAGGACAAAAGGCGAAAAGTGTGAAAATTGTGTTCAGGGCTAGTTTTACTGTTTAGTGTCAGCTCACACCCCAAGCAGCAAGATTCGTCCTGTCAAGTTCATTTCTCAGAAACTATATACTCTGTATATCAGTATCAAGCATAGGTTTCAACTGTATTTTTGAGTGTCTGTGCTCGTCTCAATTTATTTTGTGTGTCCACTCACAAGGCGTGTCTTGAGGTGTCAGAAAAGCCTAAGGAGGTTCTATGTGTTTTGGGTCTTTTGGGGGTGGTTGTTTTTTATATCAGGAAATGCTCAATCATTTTTCCATGTAAATCAATGTTATTTCCTTTTTCACTTTACACCATTTCAGCCTCGGAAAGTTTTCATAGGAACAATCTGCTTTCAGAGAGAACGGGAAATCCATCCTTCTATCCACGTTGTAATGAGGCCAGCTAGCACTGGTTACTGAACACCGGTTATTCATAAACGTACCTTCTCTGCTTTCATGATTTCACATTAGAGACCTGAAATGAAGCATTCGTGGTGACTTTGCAACACCAATGTTAGTAACTGCTAAAATATATAAGGCATATGGTATTCATCCAACCATACGGTGTTATAATAATGGCCTTGATAATCTTCTTTCTCAACATAATTCAGAGAGAAAAATACACAGGTTTTGAAATATACTGACACATCTATCGTTTCTGCTGATCTCTATTCCTCCTCGTGGGTATGCATTACAATCTACATCAGTTACTTTTAACTTGAAGAACATTTCTGAAAGGCAGGTGTACTAAGAAAAATTGTTAAGTTTTGTGTTTGATGTGGGGTCTTTATGCATCTTTTCTTTCTAAGACAGCTTTGCTGAATTATAATTCTTGTTTGACAGGTCTTTTTGCTTTGTTTTCTTTTGTTTTGGGTTTATATGTGTGTGTGGGGAGTTGGGGTTTTTTTGTTGTTGTTTTTGTTTTGTATCTTTCAGTATTTTCCTGGTGAAACTTATCTATTAATCATATTGTTATTTTCCTAAATATAATGAGTTGTTTTTCTATTTCTCTTGCTATAATCACCTATTTTTGTTGGCTTGCCTTTCATTTTATTCTCAAGCTGTTGCAATCAAAACAAAACACAACAAAACAACATTTACCACATTACCCATGTTAAAAAAAATAGACTACTTTGTTAGAGAAGTTTTAGTTTCATAGCAAAACTCAGACATAGCACAGAGGTTTTCTGCATTCCCCTACCGTCTGTGTGTCAAGGCACAAGCAGTTCGTAGACTCTCTCATTTTCAAATTCCCTCCGTGGGTGGTTCACTTGCTACAACTGATAAACCTATACTGACACCTCTTTATCACCCAAAGTCCATAGTTTACTTTCAGGTACTCTTGATGTTGTGCATTTTAAAAGTTTGCAAAAATATATAAGGACACGTGTGGAGTTATACAGAATAGTTTCCCGTCCTTCAAAATGCTCTGTGCTCCACTTATCCATTCTTCCTTCCCCCTAAACCCTGTCAACCACTGATCTATTTACTGTCTCCATAATTTTGTTTTTTCCAGATGGTTATACAGTGGGAATCATACAGTCTCACATCTTACATTGCATTTCGCTAGATCATGCATCTTAACCAACGTAAGCACACATGTTAGGAGTGTTAACTATCACATTGTTGCCCGAAAGATATCTAGAAATTTCACCTTGTAAAACTGGAACTCAACTCACTGAACAATAATTCCCCTTTTCCTCTTTCCCCTCAACCCTGAGCAATCACTCTTCTACTTGCTCTATCACTTTTACTACTTTGGATACTTCATATAAGTGGAATCATACAGTTTTATTTTTTACTTCGTATGTATGACTGGCTTATTTCACTTAGCATAATGTCCTGGAGTTTCATCCATACTGTAGTAGGTGATAGGATTTCCTTCCTTTTTACAGCTGAATAATACTACAGTGCTATGTGTATACCACGCTTTCTTTCTCCATTCATCCCTTAGTGGACATTTGGGTGGCTTCTACCGCGTGGCTCTAAGGAATAATGCTGCAGTGAACATGGGTGTATGTATATCTCTGAGATCTTGCTTTCAATTCTTTTAGATAGTTTCCTACATTTGGGATTGCTGATTCATGGGGTAATTGTGTTTTTTATTTCTTGAAGAAGCTCCATACACGTCTTCATAACGGCTGACCAATTTACATTCCCAACAACCGTGTGTGAGTCTCCTCCTTTTCGACCTCCTCACTGACACATTTTTAAGAAATGTTTATTTATTTATTTTGAGAGAGAGAGAGAGAGAGCAAGCAGGGGAGGTGCCGAAGGAGGGAGAGAGAGAGCATCTGAAACCAGATCCACGCCATCAACAAAAGCCCGACGCAGGGCTAAACCCACAAACTGTGAGATCATGACCTCAAACAAAACCAAGATTCAGACTTTACCAACTGAGCCACTCAGGTGCCCCGACACATTTGTGTGTGTGTGTGTGTGTGTGTGTGTGTGTGTGTGTGTGTGCATGTTGCATCCATCACAATGAGTGTAAGGTGATAACTCATCGTGAATTTGATTTGCATTTCTCTACTCATTAGGTATATTGAGCATCTTTTCATATGATTTTTACCATTTGTAGATATTCTTTTTAACTTTGTGTATTTCATTTCTTTACCCATTTTTTAATTGTGATTCTGGTGTTTGCTGTAATCATTACTGGCTTGTAGATTCCTCATGTATTTTAGATATGATTCCCTTATTTGATATATGATTTGTAAGTGTTTTTTTTCCACTCTGTATTTTCATTGCTGATCATGCCGTTTAATGCACAGAAATGTTTCAGGTTGATAAAGCCCACTTATCTACAATGGACTTTTCCTCCTGGCTCTGTGGTTTTGGTGGCATAGCCAAGAAATCATTGCCGAATACAATGGTGTTTAATATCCCCCCTTCTTTCTTTGAGGAACTTTATAGTTTTACATCTTACATTTATGTCTTTAGTTCATTTGGAGTTAATTTTAGTATACAGTGTAAATGTAAACATCCAACTTCATTCTTCTGCATGTGGGTAGTCAGTTTCCAAACACCTTTTGAAAAGTTGCATGGTTTCCCTATTGAATCGTTCTGGCCTCCTTATCAAACCTGATTAGATCGATTATACGTGGGTTTGTATCTGGATATTTTCAAGGGATTGTTTCCCTGGGGGATTTAAGATCTGTGTCTTTCTTTTCCTTCATCTTGCTGCTTGTATCCTGTTCCAGTTGGAACCATTGTGCAAGGCAGGGGTATGGTTTCTGTGGTAGATAATGTGGCGTAAGGCTGATAGAGGTGCAAGACGTGTCACCCATCCCTGATTTTCACACTGACTTAAGTCACTTCACAATCCACTCTCTTCCCTCAAGACTATTTCTTTGTCTGTATTTGCCAGTGTTCTTTGGTCATTTCATTATGATGTCATGAGACGTGGATTTGTACGTGCTCATTCTGTTAGCAGTTGCTACGTCTCTGGTGTCTATAAATATTTTAAATGATATTAGTAAGCTGTTCATTCGTCGTACCTTACGATTGTTGTCCTGTTTTTTTTTCTGCCTCTTTTCTTCTCACGTTCTACTTAGCCTGAAAGTGGCTTTCCTGACACTGTTTTGAAAGTCTCTGAATTCTGTAAATTCTTCTCTTTTTTCTGTCTCAACCCAAGATATAAATAAATTTTGTTACCCTCCAATTTCATCAGTTCTTTTCTATCACATCCCATAATTTCTGTAGAGAAAATTTAGTGAATTTTCCATTTCAAGTATGTATTTGTTCACTCAGATTCTCTGTGGTTTCTTCATATACTTTTATTTGTCTATTGATATTTCCTACTTGCTAAATTACCGCCATCACATGCTCCTGTAATTATTTCAACTAAGTTTTCTGTATAGTTTACATATCTTTATAAGTAGGACTTTTCATTGCTTTTTTCTAATATGTGCAACAATTACTCCATTAGAAGTTTCTATGACATATGCTTTCCCTTTGTTGGAAGATATTTTCCAATTTCTCTTCACATTTTTTAACTTTTTATGTAGACACTTTTTAAAATACAGCTTAGCATATATGCATTCTGTTTCATTTCTCCTAGATTTACTATGTTTTTTTGTTATAAAAACTTTATGGCAGCATCTTCTGCACTGAAGTCTGTTTGCTGATAGTTTTCTTCAATTTTTCAGTGTTCCTATTGCTTACCTTTATGACCTTGTGACTTTGAAGCCTTGATGTTAATTACTAGTTTTTTTGTTTGTTTGTTTGTTTGTGTGTTTGTTTGTTTAAGAAAGGATGTGTTCAAACACTGCAGGTCACTACAGCTTCCACGTTCTGCAGTGTGACCTCAGTGCCTGTGTGTGAATGCGGGGGGGGGACTGTTCAGACCTTTACTCTCAGTTCCCAAGTCTCCTTGTGCTCTTACTTTCTCCTGGGTTCCTCTTGGTCTCCTCTCCATGTGTGTCTATTTTTTTCCATAAGCTAAGAGTGTTGGAGAGCGAATGTCAACTCTTCCCTTATATTCTCACATCCAGTATCTTTCCATTATATTTATGGGGGTCACAGTGCTTGACACAAACATTGCAACCTCCGACCAGGACAAGTATGGGTTTTCTTCATCATTCCCGAGCGAAATCAGCACATGGAGCTGAAATTCAATGGGTACCCGTCCCCATCCCCAGTGCTGATCAGGTGTCCCCCTGTGGCACCAGCACCCTTGCTCTTTGCAGTTTCTCCCAGTTGGAACAGCTTCAGTCTTCTTATCACCGAGCCAGGGGTGGGCAGGTGGGGAGACACGGGAGCATCCTAGGCGAGAAGATGACAAATGTGCATCTGACTTGAATCTCCACTGTCCATATTTCATAAGTTACTAACCTTTGTTCCATTTTCTAAACTCTGAAATTATTTTGACGGTCCGTTTGTCCTCTTCACTTAGTCCGACTAAGATAATTTTATACTTCCGTGTCCACTATGTAACATTATATTATAATTTGAAAGTGTCTACAAAGGAAGAAAGGATGAACTTTTTGTGTTATTACAGAATTCAAATGAGTATAAGAGCTTGTATTTGACTCCCAATATATTTTGTTTTCTCATAGTTTTTGTTGAATTTACTCTCTATTACTACATGGATTAGAGGCTCCCAGAGAAGCCCTCATAGTTCATCTGTGCAGCCAAAAGCCTTAACATTTTCTTCCGAAGTGTAAGTCCCATGACAACTTTTTATTTTATGCCTCACAAGAATTGTTCTTAGAAACAAAAAGAGCAATGTGTGAACAATCGGATAAACACAGTAGTTGAAGGTTTTCCAGAGAAAAATGGTATGGGAAATCTTGAGATGGAGATATATAAGTACGAGTCAAAATGGTGGTTTATTTCTCAAAATACTGTGGTACATAGTAAGAGATATAAGTAATCTTATGGTAAGATTAATGAGATTTAATTCTCTGTATTTCAGGTTGTCAGTATCTTCAGAGATTGATGAGAATTGTCAATATATCAATTTTGGTACAAACAAATTTTATTTTGAACCGTGCTCAGTAAGAAGACGATATGTTTGTAAGCACCAGGCATTTTAGTTACCTCATTTTGGTATAATGCTCTTTCACCATTGATAAGGAATCCATCACTTATTACTTCAACAGCCATACAATTGTTTTCGTTGCACATTTTGAAGATAATGTATTTTAGTGTAATTTTAGATTCACAACAACACTAAGAGGAAGTTGCAGAGAACCCTCTATTGCCCCTGTCTGCACACGTGCTTCGGTTTTCCATTATCACCATCATTCACTAGAACGTTTCATTTTTTATCATGATGAATCCGTATCAATGGATATATATCACCCAAAGTCCAACGTGTACCTGAGGCTTCATTCTTTGTGGTACAGAACTGTTTGTCAAATTTAATATATTAATGTAAAAAATACATACTGACGTATATATTATTTGTTTCTTACGCTTTTGCTATTTAGTAAATTTAATTATATGTATATGTCTGTATATATATATATACGCTTTTGCTATTTAGTAACATTAATTATATGTATATGTCTGTGTATATGTATATATATATATATATACATAACAAATCATGATATTATTGTAAAAATTCTCAACAAAGTGAATAATTCCATTTGTATTTCCAAGGTAATTAATTTGTCCTAACCCTTAAAGGACCTCAAATGAGGATTGAACCACCCAGGGTGACGAGGTTATCAGTCAGAAATGAGTCAGGAGACAGAAACAAGGGGACACTTGAAGTAAACATTTATCTACTTATAAGAGAAAGCTTACTAAGAGGAAAGGAGTGTAGCTAAAGAAAATTACAAAGAATATCATAGAATTAAAGGATAGATACTGAAGCCAGATCTACTCTCTGAAGATGGGATTCAGATGTCATTGAAGACTATGTGGCTACACACAGCTTCACGGCTGACAGGCTCACTGGATTGGCCTGGGACAGATCAGCTCCACACTCCACCGGCTGTGACTGGTGCTTCCTTGGTGAGGAAGGATCTCAGGCTGTGACTGGCAAACAGGAAGAACTCCCTGTCACAGCGTCAGGAGGAAAGACACGAAGACAAGAAACTGACAGATTGCCTACAAGAACTTGCTGGAGGACGAAAACACGTGACTTCCTGCAACACTGCAACTGGCAACCAAGCCATGGCGGCCAAAGGAGAGAAAACACCATGAAGCCAGGAAGAAGAGCCCTTTCTGCTGCACTGGCTCTCCATGGTCTTTTACTGACAAAAGTCAACTTCATGTGAGATGACAAGAGAGAAAATGGATAGGATCTTCCACTGTTATCTGAGAACAGGGCACTGAGGGTGGATTTGGAGCTGAGAGTACTAAATGAACGGCCCCTTGAGGTTATCATAGAACAACCACAGGGTTGCTGCATAAGATCGTCTCACTTCCTCCGATGATGGAACTAAAGTGTACTCTCCAATCTCTCTTGGTACCACACTATCAAAGGTTAAACTCATTTTGAGGTAGAGATTGCTTTCTAGTTGGATAATAACCGGTGTCTTATTTGTTGTTTTCCTTACATGGGCTCAAATGTTTTGGAAAAGATTTGTTTTTTTTAATGTATTCATGCACACCCCTCTGTCAGTCTTTACAACCGTGCTAAAAAATACTTTGAGGCAAAAAAAATGAAATGTTAATAATAGAGAAAACAAAAAATTAAAATCTACCGAAATTAGTGTGGGTCAAACGTTTAGTTATTGCCAGAATTCAAGACAAACTTGAGTAATTTGATAATGATTCAGAGATATTTCAACCCTAATTCAATTATAAGATAGAAAGAGATTAAACTCTATTATTACATGCAAACCAAATTCATATATCACATACATTTATATCTGTGATGATAGACATATTCTTTATATTCTCTGTACATAATCCTCATAGTCTTCTAGAAAAATTATATGAATAATCAAAATGAATTGAATATAATTGTTAATGGGAACTGTAACTAATTACTAAAGTTGTGTTTCATAGTACCCAAGTTTGCAATGACATTGAAAATTACACATTAATGTTTCATTTACCTGTTTGTGGTTTGGCTATGTTCTAACTGCTCAAGGCTGGACTTCACTCCAGACTACATGTTATAGCTGATCAAGGCTGGACCTTACTCTGGAATGCATACACGTTCAGCTCAGATCCCTGTATAGATTTCATTACGAGAACTTTGGGCTGCCTGGTCTATGATTTTATAGCAGAGATAACAGCTAGCAGAAATGTGTCTCTTAGTGCCTGGTCTCTGAAGTCATGAGGTATCACATTCCCACTCACATTACATTGTGAAAACAAGTGATCACATCCTTACATTATATTGTGAAAACAAGTCACATGGGCCAACTTCTCGTGGTTGTCTGTAGAGTATACTCTTTTCAACGTCGTCAGAGGGAAGAAATGTAGATTCACTGAAAATAATCTAATCTACCATTATAGCCATAGGAATGTTTCTTTTATTATATTGCTTGATTTAGTTAAGTTTGTAAAAGAAAATATGGGTAGTTTCTAAAAGATATGTTTGCAAAAGTAAATGATTGGGAAATGGATTAAAAATTTAGTACTTTCTTAACTTCCCAACTGGGTCTTTTTCTTCTGTGCTGAAAATCCTCATAAAGCAGTTTTCTACAGTGACAGACATAATACTATAGGTACTTTCACCATGGTCCTTGATCAACTTACAAATAAGATATAAGCATACAGGTGTAAAGTAAGGACATTGGCAGTGAACGCGGTCACTTCATGAAATTTCTAAGTGCACACTTGTATTCCTGGGGCTCAGTTATGTAACTGCTCTGGCTCAGTTTCCTCTGCTAGAAATTATGGAAGAAATACTGTCTTATTCATAGTTACTTGAAGAGTATTTGAACAGTACCTCTTGGCCCATGAGTGTTCACTAGATCTGAGTCGTTTTGGCTTAAGGGCTTGATGCTTTTGTGCCATCACCTGTGACATGGTGACCTTAATTGTAACAACTTATGTAGGAATAAATAAAAATAAACAATATGATGCCTATAGATCCTTGAAATAAAGCCTAAGAACATTACGTTCTTCCTGTCTGTGATCTCTTCGTACTGTGCATTTCCCAATATTCAATAAAGGCCATTTTCCAACAAAACTGATGCTCTGTCTTCTTCCTTCCACCCAGTGAAATAGCAGGACATCAGAAATGTAATCTGACAACCATTTTGACCATATACAGCAAAGAAATCTTCATCAAAAAAGGTGAGAAATTCAATACACATTATGTATGGACACTAGAGTAATTTCTTCCATATATGTGTTTCATAGTTTGAAATCAAGTCGCAATTACTGTTCTTCCCCTTATCGGCCAAGAACCCCAGTCTCCTCACAAAGTCTGTTATTTGGACATATCTAAAGACTTTCTCCTTTGGATTTGAAGAATTTGAAGGGGATTTTCAAGCTGTGACACGATAGCCTGTTTGATTAGTAGATTTGGGGGTCCTACAGGGTCCAAGGTGAAGAAGGGATTGAAATGTCCTTTCCCTTCCAATGTTGGAGTATCCCATCCACACATATGCATCTGTTACCATAAAGAATGGAGAAAAATAAGAGACACTGCTAAATATATTCTGATGTAGAACCCCTCCCAGTTTTCTCCCAAAGCATTTTTTACATTTCTACATACATGCACAAAACAGTGCAAAAAATATTACTTATACCTATAAGAAGCCATGGAAATTATTTATGAGCTTGGGTTAGGGGATCCACCAACACCTCTGGAGATATATAAATATGGAACATTAGGGAGATGATCATTAAGAATAAATTGAGAATAGAAAGAATCACACAGAAGTCAGGGATATAAAGATCAAATTGTTTTTTTTTTTTCTCTGTGTCTACCTTGTGAGAATATGCATAGGTATTGTACATATTGGGCGCATTACTTTGGCTCCCATAATGCAGAAAGGACTGAGCTGTGTATCCAGAATCTCTTGTCCCAAATTTACTAATATTACAATTTTGTGTTCTGGTAAATAATGGGTGTAAGGTGGAGATAAATCTCTAGGGGCACCTGGGTGGCTCAGTCGGTTTAGTGCCTGACTCCTGATTTTGGCTCAGTTCATTATCTCCTGGTTCATGACACTGAGCCTCACATCACATCAGGCTCTGCACTGACAGCATGGAGTCTGCTTGGGATTCTGTCTCTCCCTCTCTCTGCCTCTCCCTCTTTTCTCTCTCTCTCTCTCTCACCCTCAAAATAAATGAAGTTATTTTAAAAAGAGTCCTTGAAAACTAATTCACCTTGCCATCATATTCCAAAGATATTTTCATATCAGTTCATCCGTTGTACCTAGGTCACCTGGTTTGCCATTATTAGAAATAGTTATATACTTGATATCATAAAAAGTAAACTCTAATTACCCAGATTATTTTGACTAATTTTGAGTGTGGTGTTTTTTATACTGATAGGCATAGATTTCATTACAGTTAAACACCAAAAATGGGAAGGAACCCATGTGTCTACGTGTCACAAAGGAGAATATAAATTGTTTAATTTAAAACTTAAATGTGTATCAATACAGGAATAATAGATGTAAGTACCTCCAACTTCAGAAGACATTAGTGAATTTTACATGATTTGGCATCATTGATGAATGCTTTGGATTGATCCTACCTATATATAGAAAGAAGCAGTCAAACAAAACAAGGAGATAGAGAAATATGTTCCAAATGAAAGAAAAGATAAAATCTCAGAAGAAGATGGACATAACACGGAGATAAGCCATCTACCTGATAACCAGTTCAAAGTAATGATCATCCACATGCTCACCAAACCCAAGAGAAGGGTAGATGAACACAGTGAGTACTTCAACAAAGAAATGGAAAATTTAACCAAAGAAACAATCAGACTGGAAGAGTACAATGATGGAAATTAAGACTACATTAGAATGAATCAATAACAGATTAGGTGATGCAGAAGGATCATCTACCTGGAAGACAAGGTAGTAGAAATCATGCAAGCAGAACAACAGCAAGAAAACATTAGTTTTGTTTTATTTTATTGTTATTTATTTCTATCTTGGGGAGAGAGAGCATTTGAAAAGGGAGAGGGACAGGAGAGATTGAGAAAGAGGATCTCAAGCAGGTTCCACACTCAGAGCAGAGCCGGACATGGGGCTCCGACCCTTTTTCCTGGGATCATGACCTGAGCTGAAATCATGAGTTAGAGTCAACTGATTGAGCTACCCAGGCGTCCTAATTCTACAAAACTTTTCAAGGGAGTTGACACCTCTGCATCTTAAATTAGTCTCAAAACTGAAGACAATGGAAAGTTTCCAAATTCATTCCATATGGACAGTGTTACCCCAAAACCAAAACCAAACAAGGAAATCAAACACACAAACACACACACACAAACACACACACACATCCCACAGTATACGCCAATATCCCTGATCACATGCAACAATCCTCACTCAAGTATTAGCAAACTGAATTCCACAATACAAGAAAAGGATCTTACACCATGATTACATGGGTATATTCCACTTATGCAAGGATGCTTTAAGACCCGCAACTCCATCAACCTGTCACACCACATTAACTGACTGAAACATCAAAATCATGTGGTCGTCTCAAGAGATGCAGAGAAAGCACTTGACAGAATTAAACATCCGTTTATAGAAAAAACTTCCCAGTGTAGAGAAGGAATTTCCCTCCATAAATAAAGTTCATATATTACAAGCCCCCAACTAACATCATTCTCAACAGGGAAAAGCCAAAAGCTTTCCTTTCAGATCAGGATCAAGACCAGGAAATTCACACTTACCACTTTATTCAACACAGTACTGGAAGTCCTAGACACAGAAATACGAAAAGAAAAATCAGTCAAAGACATCCATGCTAATAAAGAAAATGCAAAACACTCACTATTGGCAGATGTTAAATTTCTAGAAAATAAATGAGACATTACACCAAAGTAACATATTAGAACGAATTCGTGATATCAGTCAAGTTGCATGAAACAAAATTATTATATAGAAATCTTTTGGACTTTATACAGTAGTAATAGTCTGTGAGAAAGAGAAATTAAACAATCCCATTTATAATCGCATTTATAAGAATCAATTAACAAAGAATATTTAACCAAGGAGGCGAAATTATTACACACCGAAAATTTAAGCTATTGTTAGAAGAAATTTGAGGATGGCACAAATAAATAAATAGGAAGATATATACTGTGCTTATGGAATGGAAGATATAATATTGTGAAAATATCCCAATTATGCAAAATGACCTGTAGATTCAATGTAGTCATTATAAAAATACTAATAGCATTTTCACAGAACTAGAATACATTACCTGAAAGTTTGTATGGAACTACAAGCAACTCTGAATACCCAAAGCAATCATTAGAAAGAGGAACAAAACTGGAAGAAACATTCTCTTACATTTCAAAGGCTACTACAAAGCTTTAGCAATCCAAGCGGTATAGAACAAGAGACACATAAATCAAAGGAATGGAGTAATAAGCCCAGAAATAAATGTGTATCTATGTGATCAATTAAATGTGACAAGAAGGCAAGAAGGGACACAAGGGAAAAGAGAGTCTTCAGTAAATGGTGTTTATAAAACTGCAAAACTATGTGCTAAAGAATAATACTGGACTACTTGTTTATACCAAACCCAAAAGAAACCTAAAATGAATTAAAGCGGTAGGGGTAAGGCCAACAACAACAACTCCTAAAGAAAGCATAGTCAATAAACTCATGGAGATCGTTCTCATCATTATTCTTTTGGATCTATTTTCATAGAGAATGGCAGCAAAATGAAAAATAAACAATATGACAAACCACAAGGCATTTGCCCAGCCAAGGAAACGGTCAATAAAAGAAAAAGGCTACCTACTGAATGGCAGATGAATTTGCAAATGATGTATCTGACAAGGGGTTAATATCCAAAATATATGAAGAATTCCTCCATCTTAACACAAAAAGAATGCAAACGCATGATTAAAAATTGGACCTAAGACCTGAATAGGTATTTCCTTACACAAGATATGCAGATGGCCAACAGACATGTGAAAAGATGCTCAGTATCACTAGTCATCAGGAGAACAGAAATCAAAATCACAATGAGATAGCACCTCCCACATGTCTGAATCCAAAAAACATGAAATAACAAATATTGGTGTGCATGTGGAGAAAAGGAAATCTTATGCACCGTTGGTGAGAATTTAAACTGGTGTTGTCACAATGGGCAACAGGATGGAGGTTTCTCCAAACATTTTCCTGATTTTTGACACAGTTGATGGATCTAGAGGGTTTGACGCTAAATGAAATGAGTCAGACAGAGAAAGGCAAATATTATATGATTTACCTAATGATGTCAAAACAAAAACAAACCAACAAGTGAACAAAACAATAGACTCACATGCAGAGAGACCAACTTTGTGATTTCTGTAGGGGAGTGGGTACGAGGGATGGCGGAAAGAAGTGAAAGAAAGTAGGTGGTACAACCTTTCTGTTATAAAATAAATAATTCACAGGGATGTAAATTACAGCATGGAGAATAGAGTCCATATCATTGTATTAATTTTGTATGGTGATGGGTGATCACGATGATTTATCATGGTGATCATAGCATAACGTGTATAAATGATGAATCGTTATGTCTACACCTGAACTTAATGTAATATCACATGTCAACTGAACATCTGGGAAAATAAATACATGAAAATGAAAATAGTATTGTCAACCCATTTTGCCAAACACAAAACAAAACAGAACTACAGACCAAAGGAAACATGCACGTGAATATGCCCCAAATTATTACCAATTCAAATCCAACAATGAAAACACAGGAAAAGAATTCCAGTGATGCACAGTAGGTGATTTAGATATAAAGTTTCATTGCTTGGATGTTCATGTTATTTAATTGTCTTTTAAAAGTACTTTTAAAAGTAGTTTCTCTGCCCTACACCAATATTTTGAGTTAAGTGAAATTGTTAAACACTCATTAATTTTCCCCTACAGAGTTACTTAGGCTTTTGGTTTGTTTGTTTGTTTGTTGATCACAAATATTCCTATTTAAATACAGACACCTAGTTACCATTGGAGAATGAATAAGTAAATAGCATGAATAATTATTTAACATTCAAATCTCTGGAATGGTGCTATTGCTCAATATTATTCAATGTTTTATCCTTCCCACAGGCATTTATTTTTTCCAGCAGAAACTTTAATAACCTATTTACAATAATACAAATGGAATGTAGGTATGTTAAAAATGAAGGTAGAATTTGAGAAGATCCATTCAGAAATTGATGTCTTTATGGCAGTCGCAAAATAATTGAAAACGTAGTCATTTTTCACTCTGTGTGTCAAATATAATTAAACACCTGTCTACGGGTTGATGATTTTAGAATATTTTCAGGAAATAGAAATGACATATCAAGGGCATAAGAAAAAGAAACACATAATATCTAGATGTAGCAAATTTGCCTAAAAGTAAAACATAAACTTCTAAGATATTTTACACAAGGCCTAAGTCCTCAGTGTTTGTCATTCAGATGGAAGTAAGTGAACAGCCTGGGTGGTTAAGTCTCTGAACCCAGTATCTCGTGGAACATAAAATTTGTCAGAAGCATTTGCTGTGGCACAAACGAAATGCCACACTGCAAGCTCAAAGCCTCTACATTCTGGAGGTGTGTGAGGAGATAAATGTCTTCAAAATAGCCCAAGGGCAAGAATTTCCTGTTCAAATTTGAAGTGACACACTGATGAGAAATCTACTTTTTCCACGACTGCTTCACTCTCAGCGCTTACAGGGCCAGCAGGCTGTGAAGACCACAGATACTGTCTGGTTACGAGAGGAACTTGGTTCCCTCTGGACGATGCATGACTGTCTGGCCAACGGAAGGTATGTGTCACCACAGTCCTGCCTTTCTAGTAGTCACCCCAGTGAGTGGGAGATTATAAATGCTGGTGGGGTGCATCTGAGGTACAGCTAATATACAATGAAATCACAGAGAACATTGGTATCTGCATTCCAACAATTCAGGGTAACAAACAAGAATGAGTATGAGATACATTAGAGATCTTACAATATTCAATTTCTTGCCTGTGGAGAAGTCATTAAGAACATATGCATATACCTATGGGTTTGCAAATCAATATATATGTATTTTTTATTTTTTTTTCAACGTTTATTTTTGGGACAGAGAGAGACAGAGCATGAACGGGGGAGGGGCAGAGAGAGAGGGAGACACAGAATCGGAAACAGGCTCCAGGCTCTGAGCCATCAGCCCAGAGCCCGACGCGGGGCTCCAACCCACGGACCGCGAGATCGTGACCTGGCTGAAGTCGGAGGCTTAAACGACTGCGCCACCCAGGCGCCCCAACAAATCAATATAATTTAAGGTGAGATCACAGAAGCATCAGGACAAAGAACACATGATTTGGATTTGTCATCAGTTGTCATCAAGAATATATTATATATATTCGACATTGGTCCAGTCTTTAAAAATAAATCCCGAAAATGAGTCCATTATAGCATAAAGGTCAAATGGAATTCCTCATATATTCATTTCAATAAATGAAAGCAGTTTGATTCTTCATAAAATGCGAGGTACCTTGTGTAAACATGCTAATTTAAACTTAACTATAAATAATCCAAAGACTTTTTATAAAATTGAACAAAACTTGGCCAAGAAAGATATTCAATACTGAAAGACGCTCTTGTGCAATGAATTGTTACATGGTCTAAATGATATGAATCAGTAATGATAAATGGGTACTGTGTTACAAATAATTAAAATTGGGGCTCCTGGGTGGCTCCGTCGGTTGGGCGTGCAAATTCGGCGGGGGTCATGATCTCACTGTGAGTTCGAGCCCTACATCAGACACTGTTCTGACAGCACGGAGCTTGGAGCCTGCTTCAGATTCCGCGTCTTACTCTCTCTAACCCTCCCCACTCACTGTCTGTCTTACTCTCTGTCTCTCTCTCTCAGAAGGAAACAAAACAATTTTTTAATAAAAATAATTAAATCACTAACACATTATTGAGAACTTAGACCACTCAGATTGAGTTTAAGTGCTTTATATGCGTTATAGTGTATGTCTTTTAATTCGTGTTTTAGATTACTAAACTAGATAGCTAGACATGAAATAAATCTTCTTAATTTTACTTTTTTAAACATTTTTCATGTTTATTTATTTTTGAGAAACAGAGAGAGACACAGAATGAGCAGGAGAGGGACAGAGAGAGGGAGAGACAGAATCTGAAGCATGCTCCAGACTATGAGCTGTCAGCACAAGCCCCGCGTGGGGTTCGAACCCACGAACCATGAGATCATGACCTGAGCGAAAGTTGGTCGCCTGACCAACCGCTCAACTGACTGAGCCACCTAGGTGCCCAACGAAATAATTTCTGAAGGTGATACTTTGTACTTGGAGAGACAGGAATAATTCCAGAGATCACTGACTGCACAGTTCCTTGACTGAGGTCTGAAATTACATTTATGTGAGTTTTAGTATAACTATACAACTAGAGTTACCCTGCCTTTGAAATCATAGATCTTTCTAGAAGTTTGTAACAACTGTGTTCTTCCATAAATGATCTGTCCTTTTATTTATCATTTTATGGTTTCATACCTTTGCCATTGAATCATTTGTCACTCTGATGTTAAGTCCTCTTGTAAAAAATGCTTTGTTTCTTTTTGTTTTCACTATTGTTCCTGCTCTGGGCGATTTTAGTGTGTCATGTAACAGTTTGCAACATATGAAACATTTCTTCTTAAATTTAACAATTCTCAGAACTCCGCAGATGTTCAAAATATCACTTTGATAGCACTGCAGTCCTTTTTTAGAAACACAATTTCAAACCACAAATAAAAGTCATTTGCAACAGGAAATTCCTATATGTGCTAAAAATTATATTCTCCCATCTTAGGGGACTTAATTTTGAACCAGTAATGGGTTTTAACATTGTCAAAATTGATACAACACTTTTTTCCTAATACAGTATTTTAATTACTCTGGTTATTCTAATAGTGTTGAAATATGTCTGTGGAATCTGACCTTACGTTAATGAGGACACTATTATTCATGAATTCCTTTCTTCTTCACTAATTTAGTGCTTTACATGTATTGCAACCAATACTATTCTGCTATTATTGTAAATAAAAAACATTTATTCTATCATGAAACATTTATTTCAATCTCTACACAAGGTAGTACCAGACTTTATATTGTTCAACTGCAAATGAGGAGTCTCCCTAACCCTGCACCCCACCCAGTGTCACTGTACTAGCAATGTCGTCAGCACATGACACACACTCTTGATCAAGACCTTCAGGGCAGTTTCATCCACATTGTAGCTGACACTACTCAGGTGCAGACATGGACAACCAAGGCGTGACTTATGCGGAATTCCATCATGCTAAGGGCTCAAAAAGACAGCAAGTGCAACCTAAGGGCAAGAAAAGTTCCATTTCAGTAACTGAGGAGGAGATAGCCTATACAGAATTGAATCTTCAAAATGCTTCTCAGGACTTTCAAGGGAATGGCAAGAACTCTCCCTGCAAAGGTAAAAAACATTTAATGCAGACAAGTATGTCTGTTTAGGATTTGAAGTTGGGGTGTAGGGGTGTAGGGAAAGAGTAGGAAGTGATCTCACATAGTTTTCATTTGTGAGGACCAGAGCTGGAGGTTGGAATATGGTATTGTAATTGAAAGCATTGGTATATTCTGAGAGAAGATGCCAATGATAGTGATGGGTTTGAGGTGCAGGTTATTGTATGATTCCGTGTGCATTGTGGGTTCTCTTGTTTCTAAATCTCCTAAATGATTGTTTGTAAATGTTTCTAAATGTAAATCTCCTAAATGATCCTTTCTCAGTGTTTGCCTTTCTCTTCCTACTATTCACCTTCATGTCCAGAGAAGCTCATTGCTGGTATCTTGGGAATCCTCTGCCTCGTCTTGATGTCCACTGTGGTAACAATAGCTGTTATTCCCGGTAAGTACGTGTTTGAATGACTAAAAGGGAATATTTCACCGTACTGATCATCAGTTCCTCGACATAGTGTGTAAGACTTTGAATTTATTATCTCATTTTAATGCATTTTTAATGCATGCTCTAAGTGTGGAATGATTATTTAGAGATTATCTAAAGTAGAAATAACAGAATACATTTAGGGAGAATTAAACATATATTTGGATTTAATAGCTCAAAGGCAAGTCACACAAGAGACTTTACGGTGAAATACGCATTAATTCTTGAGACTGCTTAAACCAAATATTGTAAGAGATGGTGAGGTTTGGTTTTTTAAGCTTTTGAATTATTTTCTCTCTCATGTTCATTACCGTATTAAATTTTTCTGGTAAAATAGCACACCCAATTTTAAACTAAGAAATTCAACTTATTATGATTCATTCATTTAATATTATGGGTTTTTTTGAGAATTGCTTTAATGTTCTAGCTACTGAAGGACCAGCGCAGAACAAAACATCCCTGGAAACGACAATCCAGAAAGGTACAACATCCCTTGCAAAATTCTGTTATTAGTTTAGTGGCTATTTTACTCTATCTTCAAGTAGGCAAAGATGATACCAGATTCTTTTGGAAAAGTGAATTCAAAAATTGCTTAATGATCACCATACCTGTTGTTAACAATTGCCCCACATTTTCTCCCTCTATATCATGATAAAACATAAATCATTCCATGAAGATGGTTTTGTTCACTGACTCTCATGACAGGTAGAGATGGACATTTTTGTGGTCGCTTTACTTGGGCACTTAAATTAGGAGATGAAAGCCTAACTCTTCTCTGAGTGTGTGTGTGTTTTCTTTTAACTTTACCAGCTTGTGAGGATAGATGAATATGGTAGGTACACATATGTGTATCCATATACAGTATGTAAATTTTCATTTTGTAATAGTCAAAGCTTTTTGGATAATATCTCATAATCTCTCACCAGCGTGTCTCTGTTGTCATTGTCTGAAAGAGTGGTTTATGTATTCCAACAATTGCTATTACATTAGCACTGAGGGAAAATTATGGAAGGAGAGTTTGACATCCTGTGCTTCTAAGAATTCTAACCTGCTCTACTATGATGATGAAGAGGACAAGGTAAGTTTTCAAATGTTTCCACATTCTATTAAAAGCCTGTCATTAAATGGGGCTCCTGAGTGGCTCAGTGGATTAAGCCTCCGACTTTGGCTCAGGTCATGATCTCAAGTTTTGTGAGTTTGAGTCCCACAGCGGGCTCTGTGCTGACAGCTCAGAGCCTGGAGGCTGCTTCAGATTCTGTGTCTCCTTCTCTCTCGGCTTCTCCCCTGCTCGTGCTCTCTCTCTGTGTCTCAAAAATAAATAAATGTTAAAAAAAGAAAAAGAAAAAGTTTGCAATTAATATTATGCTTGTAGAATTCACCCATAGTTTTATATGTATTTGTAGTTTATTTCTTTTAAAGTGTTTAATATTCCATGGTTTGACTCTCTGACACATTATTTATAGTTTTATACCTTGAATGTACATTTGATAATTTCCAGTTCTTGCTTTTCATAGGAACCTGTGCTTCTAGAAATGCTCTTTTGTCTGAAATTAACTTTACTATTGAATTTTACAACACATCAAGGAAACTAGACATACGATCGTGCACATTGATTACAATAGACTTAGAATCACACAATTCTAAATTATATCATGAGACACAAGTTTAGAGCCTTTATGAGGCCTGCACATTTTCCTTTTATGAAATATCTCTGCTTATTTTGGGGCTGTATGTCAATGGAATCATTCAGGGTGCATTTTTATGTGTGTCTCCCTTCTCTCCCAGGTGCTACTTGTCATCCATCTATATTAACACACTTGTCTACAGTTTGTGAATATTCACTGCTCTCATATGAATATGAGATTTTAAAAACCATTCTCAGAAATTTTGTTCCTTTTTCGTAAGTGGGTATTATGAATAATTATGTTAGGAAAAGTCTTTTCCATGTCTTCCTCCACATATCATATTGACAATCATTTATTGCACATAGCGACATATTATATATTTACGTAAAATAAATGTATGGTTTTCGTAATAAACTAATAATGTGTAAATGTAACATTATTGTATTCATGTATAATTAAACTACACTTCTCTGTAAGCATTAGTAGGAAATTGCACAGTCATAGTTATGTGCATATTTCACTATATTAAATTATCCCTACATTTTTCTATTTTACGGTGTAAAATACATTGTACCAAATAGGCCTTTGATCCGAAACTCAGCAGTCTCAGGAAAATTAATTAAAGGTTCTGATGGTAGAAACACTACCATTTTCCTGGGTTGTAAATCTCAAGGCTATTCTCTTTGGTGAGAATGAGAAGTGCTGGGTTGTGTCTCTTGCCCATTTCTCCAGGACGGTGTCTTCTTTTCACTTCTCAGAAGTCTTTGTCATATTTTAGACCTGAACTCTTTTTTGAACTTTTAAGATGCAAATACCTGCATCTGCATTTTCACTCTCCTATTGGAGTCTTTTAATGATCAGAATTTTTATGTTACCAGGGTCCTACTTAGCGTTTTGTACATTACAATGAGTATTATTGGACCTATTTCAGAAGTTAGCCAAAGTTCATGAATAGAATTTCCTATATTATTTTCCTATATTTACATTTTTCTTTATTTCTTTATTTTTTAACTTTCCATGATGATTTATGATCCAATTAGAATTTATTTTTCGTGATGCTTTATGTCTGAGGCTGTGAGATAAGAGTGAAAGTTGTATATTTCTACATCATTACCTCATTGACGGAGCATCATTTATAGCAAAGTAGGTCTTTTCTTCATCCGTAACTTTATATATATAAAGTTATATATATATATATATATATATATATACACATGTGCTCTAATCTCCTTGATATAAGTAATATAGATATTATATATCTTTACATAGATGATTGTTTAATCATAGACCACAGTCTACACAGTCTATCACAGCCCACAGCAGTTCGAGTAAAATGTAGAGACTTACTTGCCTTTATGGTCCATTACTGTGTCCCATTTATACTACAAGTGGCCTAAATATTTCTCTGCTTACATGGAGAATCACATGCATGTTATAACTTTTCTTCAACTGACACTTTCCTTCAAATATCAACAATTTCAAAAACACAGGAGGTGAAGGAAAGTCCATTAGACCTGGTAAGAATTTTATTCTTACGTTTGTCCTCTCTTTCTTCCTTATGATCCAAAATGCCTTCTTTTACCATGTATTCTCTCTAGCAGTTCTTTCAGAGTGGGTCTGTTGGTCATACATTTTCTTAGTGTTCCTTGATCGGAGAATGTCTTGATTTCTCTTGCATGCCTGTTGATTCTTTTGGTGGGTAGTCCATGGTTTTTTAATAGAATCACCCAGTTAGTGTCTAAAACTTTTCTGTTTATCAAGCATGCCTTTTTTTTCTGTTATTTTGACCAGAGAGAAAAAATATTTTGGAGACTTGGGTGTGTACCTGTTGGTGTCTGTGGTTTGCTAGGCTCTCTGACACCAGTCTATGTGAGGTAGAGGGAGATTCCGGGGCGCTCACCTCCATGTCACTCCTCGGGTCTCCAGGGCTGGGATCTGTCAGCTTTCTCATTAGCTTTCTGAATCTTATGTCGTCTTATGTAAAATGTTCAGGGATTGTAGCTGTATTGGTGGGAGGACTAAGGAAAAGACTATCCACTCTATCTTTCCAGAACAGAAAGTCTAGTCTGGGGTGGCTTTCATTTGAATGGTCCTAAGATTAATAGTGTTGGTCCTATTTGTCTGTACTCACTTGGCGTCTATACATGGTGTTTGGTGACATATCTATTGAAATATTTTGCTAATAGTTTTACCTTTTTTTCATTGTATTTTGAACATTCTTTATGTACACTGGCGGCAAGTCTTTTATTAGACGTATGGCTTGTAAATGTTTGTTCACAAGTTTATGACTGTCTTTTCTCTTCCAAGAGCAGATATTATCTGGATGAACTATACTTCATCAATTTCTTCTTCTATGGATCGTGCTTTTGGTACTCTATCAAATCTCTGGCCAACTGTAGGTCATGCGTTTTTTAGAAAATATTTGAACGTTTTTATGTGTGATCAATTTTGAGCACTTTAATGTAGTATAAAGCATATAATCATTAATCATATTTGATAGTCCATTGTTTCCAGAACATTTGTTGGAAAGACTCTACTTTCTCCACTGAATGACTTTGCATTTTTGTGCAATTGTGCATTTCATATTGTGCGGGTACAAATGTTGCACTTTCTCATCTGTTTAATTAATGGCCTTATGTATTTTTATGTCTGTTTTGTACTTGAAAGATCATCTTTTTTATTTTAAATGTTTATTAATTTATTTTGAGAGAGTGAAAATGGAAGTAGAGGGAGGGGCAGAGAGAGAGAGAGAAAGGCAGAGAATCCCAAGCAGGGTCCATGCTGTCAGCACAGAGCCTGACCTGGGGCTCCATCTCAGGAACCATGAGCAGTAATCAAGAGTCAGGAGCACAAATGACTGATCTACCCAGGTGCCCACAAAATTGTCCTTCTTTAAACTGTGAATTTATTCAAGTTCATTTTCAGAGTTATGCTACCTATTCAGGATCTTTGCATGGATGTTTCCTATTCATTTCTATCTTTCTAAAGGTTTCATTCAATGTTTATTATTTATTTATTTATTTATTTTGTGTGAGAGAGAAAGTGCATGGGAGAGGGACAGAGAGAGAGAGAGACAGAGAGAGAGAGAGAGACAGAGAGAGAGAGAGAGAGAGAGCAAGCAGGGGAGGTGTCGAAGGAGGGAGAGAGTGAGCATCTGAAACCAGATCTACGCCATCAACACAGAGCCCCAGGCAGGGCTAAACCCACAAACTGTGACATCATGACCTGAACCAAAACCAAGATTCGGATGTTAACCAACTGAGCCACCCAGGCGCCCAGACATATTTGTGTGTGTGTGAGTGTGTGTGTGTGTTGCATCCATTGTAATGAGTATAAGGTGATAACTCATCGTGAATTTGATTTGCATTTCTCTGCTCATTAGCAAAATTGAGCATCTTTTCATATGATTTTTCACCATCTGTATATATTCTTTGCAAATTTGTGTATTTCATTTCTTTGCCCAGTTTTTCATTGTCTCTTTTGCTGTTTGCTGTAGTCGTCACTGACTTGTAGATTCCTTGTATATTTTAGATATGATTCCCTTGTTTGATATATGATTTGCAAGTGTTTTTCCCACTCTGTATTGTCTTTGCTGATCATGCCTTTTAATGCACAGAATTGTTTCAGGTTGACATTACCCAGTTGTCTACAATGGACTTTTCCTTTGTGCTCTGTGGTTTTAGTGGCCTAGCCAAGAAATCATTGCCAAGTACAATGCTGTTTAATATCCCCCCTTCTTTCTTTGAGGAACTTTATAGTTTTACATCTTACATTTATGTCTTTAGTTCATTTGGAGTTAATTTTAGTATACAGTGTAAATGTAAACATCCAACTTCATTCTTCTGCATGTGGGTAGTCAGTTTCCAAACACCCTTTGAAAAGGTCCACTGTTTCTCTATTGAATCGTTCTGGCATCCTTATCAAACCTGATTAGACTGATTATACCTGCGTTTGTGTCTGGATATTTTTAAGGGATTGTTTCCATGGGGGATTTAAGATCTGTGTCTTTCTGTTCCTTCATCTTGCTGCTGGTATCCCGTTCCAGTCGGAACTAGTGTGCAGGGCAGGGATATGGATTCTGTCCTAGATAATGTGGCATAAGGCTGATGGAGGTGGAAGACGTGTCACCCATACCTGATTTTCACACTGACTTGAGTCACTTCACAATCTGCTCTCTTCCCTCAAGAGTATTTCTTTGTATTTGACACTGTTCTTTGGTCTTTTCATTATGATGTCATGAGACATGGATTTGTACGTGCTCATTCTGTTAGCAGTTTGCTATGTCTCCGGTGTCTAAAATATTTTAAATGATGTTAGTAAGCTGTTCATTCGTCGTGCCTTAAGATTGTTGTCCTATTTTATTTTCTACCTCTGTTGTACTTCTCATATTCTACTTAGACCTAAGTTGGCTTTCTGGATACGGTTTTGAAAGTCTCTGAATTCTGTAATTTGGTATATAAAATTCTCTTTTTTCTGTCTCATCCTAAGATATGAATAGATTTTGTTACTCCTGCAATTTCATCAGTTCTTTTCTACCGCATCCCAAATTTTCTGCAGAGAAAATTTAGTGAGTTTTCCATTTCAGGTATGTATTTGTTCACTCAGATTCTCTGTGGTTTCTTCATATAGTTTTATTTCTTATTGATATTGCCTACTTGCTAAATTACTGCCATCACATGCTCCTGTAATTATTTCAACTAAGTTTTCTGTATAGTTTACATATCTTTATAAGTAGGACTTTTCAATGGTTTTTTCTAATATGTGCAACAATTACCCCATTAGAAGGTCTATTGACATATGCTTTCCTTTTGTTGGAAGATATTTTCCAATTTCTCTTCACATTTTTTAACTTTTTATGGAGACATTTTTAAAAATACAGTTTATTAAATATGCATTCTCTTTCATTTCTCCTAGATTTACTCTGTTTTTTTGTTGTAAAAACTTTATGGCAGCATCTTCTCTACTGAAGTCTCTTTGCTGATAGTTTTCTTCAATTTTTCCATGTTCTTATTGCTTACGTTTATGACCTTGTGACTTTGAAGCATTGGTGTTAATTACTAGCTTTTGTTTTTGTTTTTGTTTGGTTTTTGTTTGTTTGTTTGTTTGTTTAAGAAAGGATGTGTTCAAACACTGCAGGTCACTATGGCTTCCACGTTCTGCAGTGTGACCTCAGTGCCTGTGTGTGAATGCGGGAGGGGACTGTTCAGACCTTTACTCTCAGTTCCCAAGTCTCCTTGTGCTCTTACTTTCTCCTGGGTTCCTCTTGGTCTCCTCTCCATGTGTGTCTATTTTTTCCATAAGCTAAGAGTGTTAGAGAGAGCCAATGTCAACTCTTCCATTATATTCTCACATCCAGTATCTTTCCATTATATTTATGGGGGTCACAGTGCTTGACACAAACATTGCAACCTCCGACCAGGACAAGAATGGGTTTTCTTCATCATTCCCGAGCGAAATCAGCACATGGAGCTGAAATTCAATGGGTACCCGTCCCCATCCCCAGTGCTGATCAGGTGTCCCCCTGTGGCACCAGCACCCTTGCTCTTTGCAGCTTCTCCCAGTTGTAACATTTCAGTCTTCTTATCACTGAGCCAGGGGTGGGCAGGTGGGGAGACACGGGAGCATCCTAGGCAAGAAGATGACAAATGTGCCTCTGACTTGAATCTCCAGGATTTTTTCCAAAATACGTATTTCATAAGTTATTACCTGTAATCCATTTTCTAAACTCTGAAATTGTTTTCACGGTCAGTTTGTCCTCTTCACTTAGTCCTACTAAGTTAATTTTATACTTTTGTGTCCACTGTGTGACATTATATTATAATTTCAAAGTGTCTACAAAGGAAGAAAGGATGAACTTTTATGTGTTATTACAAAATTCAAATGAGTATAAGAGCTTGTATTTGACTCCCAATAACTTTTATTTTCTCATAGTTTTTGTTGAATTTACTCCGTGCTAGTACATGGATTAGAGGCTCCCAGAGAAGCCCTCATAGTTCATCTGTGCAGCCAAAAGCCTTAACTTTTTCTTCCGAAGTGTAAGTCCCATGACAAATTTTTATTTTATGCCTCACAAGAATTGTACTTAGAAACAAAAAGAGCAATGTGTGAACAATCGGATAAACACAGTAGTTGAAGGTTTTCCAATGAAAAATGGTATGGGAAATCTTGAGATGGAGATACATAAGTAATAGTCAAGATGGATGGTTTATTCATCAAAATACTACAGTACATAGTAAGAGACGTAAGTAATCTTACGGTAAGATTAATGAGATTTAATTCTCTGTATTTCAGGTTGTCAGTATCTTCAGAGGTTGACAAGAATTGTCAATATATCGATTTTCGTACAAAAAAAATTTATTTTGCACCGTGCTCATTAAGAAGACGATATGTTTGTAAGCACCAGGCATTTTAGTTACCTCATTTTGTTATAATGCTGTTTCACCATTGATAAGGAATCCATCACTCATTACTTCAACAGCCATACAATTGTTTTCATTGCATATTAGAAAATAATGTTTTTAGTGTAAGTTTAGATTCAAACAAAACTAAGAGGAAGTTGCAGAGAACCCTCTATTGCCCCTGTCTGCACATGTGCATGGGGTCTTCCATTATCACCATCATTCACTAGAATGTTTCATTTTTTATCAAGGATGAATCCGTATCAATGGATATATATCACCCAAACTCCAACGTGTACCTGAGGCTTCATTCTTTGTGGTATAGAACTGTTTGTCAAATTTAATTATATTAATGTAAAAAATATACACTGAGGTATATATTATTTGTTTCTTAAGCTTTTGCTATTTAGTAACATTAATTATATATATATGTGTATATATATATATATATTACAAATCATAATATTATTGTAAAAATTCTCAACAAAGTGAATAATTCCATTTGTATTTCCAAGTAATTAATTTGTCCTAACTCTTAAAGGACCTCAAATGAGGATTGAACCACCCAGGGTGACGAGGTTATCAGTCAGAAATGAGTCAGGAGACAGAAACAAGGGGACACTTGAAGTAAACATTTATCTACTTATAAGAGAAAGCTTACTAAAAGCAAAGGATACTCGTTAAAGAAAATTACAAAGAATATCCTAGAATTAAAGGACAGATCACTGAAGCCAGATCTACTCTCTGAAGATGGGATTCAGATGTCATTGAAGACGATGTGGCTACACACAGCTTCACGGCTGACAGGCTTACTGGGTTGGCCTGGGACAGATCAGCTCCACACTCCTCGGGCTGAACTTGGTGAGGAGGAATCTCAGGCTGTGACTGGCAAACAGGAAGAGCTCCCTGTCACAGCGTCAGGAGGAAAGACCAGAAGACAGGAAACTGACAGATTGCCTACAAGAACTTGCTGGAGAACGAAAACACGTGACTTCCTGCAAGACTGCAACTGGCAACCAAGCCATGGCGGCCAAAGGAGAGAAAACACCATGAAGCCAGGAAGAAGAGCCCTTTCTGCTGCACTGGCTCTCCATTGTCTTTTACTGACAAAAGTCAACTTCATGTGAGATGACAAGAGAGAAAATGGATAGGATCTTCCACTGTTATCTGAGAACAGGGCACTGAGGGTGGGTTTGGAGCTGAGAGTACTAAGTGAACGGCCCCTTGAGGTTATCATAGAACAACCACAGGGTTGCTGTATAAGAACCATTCAGATCGGCCCACTTCCTCCGATGATGGAACCAAAGTGTACTCTCCAAATCTCTCTTGGTACCACACTATCAAAGGTTAAACTCATTTTGAGGTAGAGATTGCTTTCTAGTTGGATAATAACCGGTGTCTTATTTGTTGTTTTCCTTACATGGGTTCAAATGTTTTGGAAAAGATTTATTTTTTTAATGTTTTCATGCACACACCTCTGTCAGTCTTTGCAACCATGCTAAAAAATACTTTGAGGCAAAAAAATATAATGTTCAATAATAGAGAAAACAAAAAATTAAAATGTACAGAAATCAGTGTCGGTCAAATGTTTAGTTGTTGCCAGAATTCAAGACAAACTTGAGTAATTTGACAATGATTCAGAGATATTTCTACCCTTATTCAATTATTAGAGGGAAAGATTAACCTTGATTATTATTTGCAAACCAAACTTATATTTCACATATATTTATATCTGTGAAGTGAGACATATTCTTTATATTCTCTGTACATAATCCTTATAGTCTTCTAGAAAATTTATATGAATAGTCAAAATGAATTGAATATAGTTGTTAATGGGAACTGTAACTAATTACTAAAGTTGTGTTTCGTAGTACCCAAGTTTGCAATGACATTGAAAATTACACATTAATTATTCATTTACCTGTTTGTGGTTTGGCTATGTTCTAACTGCTCAAGGCTGGACTTGACTCCAGACTACTTGTTATAGCTGATCAAGGCTGGACCTTACTCCGGACTGCATACATGTTCAGCTCAGATCCCTGTATAGATTTCATTCTGAGAAGACCCGGCTGCCTGGTCTATGATTTTATACCAGAGATAACAGCTAGCAGAAATGTGTCTCTTAGTGTCTGATCTCTGAAGTCATGAGGTATCACATTCCCACTCACATTACATTGTGAAAACAAGTGATCACATCCTTACATTATATTGTGAAAACAAGTCACATGGGCCAACTTCTCGTGGTTGTCTGTAGAGTATACTCTTTTCAAAGTCGTCAGAGGGAAGAAATGTAGATTCACTGAAAATAATCTAATCTACCATTATAGCCATAGGAATGTTTCTTTTATTATATTGCTTGATTTAGATAAGTTTGTAAAAGAAAATATGGGTAGTTTCTAAAAGATATGTTTGCAAAAGTAAATGATTGGGAAATGGATTAAAAATTTAGTACTTTCTTAACTTCCCAACTGGGTCTTTTTCTTCTGTGCTGAAAATCCTCATAAAGCAGTTTTCTACAGTGACAGACAAAATGGTATAGGTGCTTTCACCACGGTCTTTGATCAACTTACAAATCAGCTATAAGCATAAAGGTGTAAAGTAAGGACATTGGCAGTGAACGCGGTCACTTCATGAAATTTCTAAGTGCACACTTGTAGTCCTGGGGCTCAGTTATGTAACTGCTCTGGCTCAGTTTCCTCTGCTAGAAATTACGGAAGAAATAGTATCTTATTCATAGTTACTTGAAGAGTATTTGAACAGTACCTCTTGGCCCATGAGTGTTCACTAGATCTGAGTTGTTTTGGCTTAAGGGCTTGATGCTTTTGTGCCATCACCTGTGACATGATGACCTTAATTGTAACAACTTATGTAGGAATAAATAAAAATAAACAATATGATGCCTATAGATCCTTGAAATAAAGCCTAAGTACATTAAGTTCTTCCTGTCTGTGATCTCTTCGTACTGTGCTTTTCCCAATATTCAATAAAGGCCATTTTCCAATAAAACTGATGCTCTGTCTTCTTCCTTCCACCCAGTGAAATAGCAGGACATCAGAAATGTAATCTGACAGCCATTTTGACCATATACAGCAAAGAAATCTTCATCAAAAAAGGTGAGAAATTCAATACACATTATGTATGGACACTAGAGTAATTTCTTCCATATATGTGTTTCATAGTTTGAAATCAAGTCACAATTACTGTTCTTCCCCTTATCGGCCAAGAACCCTAGTCTCCTCACAAAGTCAGTTATTTGGACATCTGTAAAGACTGTCTCTTTTGGATTTGAAGAATTTGAAGGGGATTTTCAAGCTGTGACACGATAGCCTGTTTGATTAGTAGATTTGGGTATCCTACAGGGTCCAAGGTGAAGAAGGGATTGAAATGTCCTTTCCCTTCCAATGCTGGAGTATCCCATCCACACATATGCATCTATTACTATAAAAAATGGAGAAAAATAAGAGATGCTGCTAAATACATTCCGATGTAGAGCACCTCCCAGTTTTCTCCCAAAGCATTTTTTACATTTCTACATACATGCATAAAACAGTGCATAAATTATTACCTATACCCATAAGAAGCCATGGAAATTATTTATGAGCTTGGGTTAGGGGATCCACCAACACCACTGGAGATATATAAATATGGAACATTATTAGGGAGATGATCATTAAGAATAAATTGAGAATAGAAAGAATCACACAGAAGTCAGGGATATCAAGATCAAATTGGTAATTTTCTCTGTGTCTACCTTGTGAGATTATGCATAGGTATTGTACATATTGGGCGCATTACTTTGGCTCCCATAATGCAGAAAGGACTGAGCTGTGTATCCAGATTCTCTTGTCTCAAATTTACTAATATTAAAATTTTGTGTGGTAATTAATGGGTGTAAAGTTGGAGATAAATCTCTAGGGGCACCTGGGTGGCTGAGTCGGTTTAGTGTCTGACTCCTGATTTTGGCTCAGTTCATTATCTCCTGGTTCATGACACTGAGCCTCACATCACATCAGGCTCTGCGCTGACAGCATGGAGCCTGCTTGGGATTCTGTCTCTCCTTCTCTCTGCCTCTCCCTCTGTTCTCTCTCTCCCTCTCTCACCCACAAAATAAATGAAGTTATTTTAAAAAGAGTCCTTGAAAACTAATTCACCTTGCCATCATATTCCAAAGATATTTTCATATCTAGTTCATCCGTTGTACCTAGGTCACCTGGTTTGCCTTATTAGAAATAGTTAGATACTTGATATCATAAAAAGTTAACTCTAAGTACCCATATTATTTTGAGTAATTTTGCGTGTGGTGTTTTTTATACTGCTAGGCATAGATTTCATTAAAGTTAAACACCAAAAATGGGAACCCATGTGTCTACGTGTAACAAAGGACAATATAAATTGTTTAATTTAAAAGTTAAATGTGTATAAGTACAGGAATAATAGATGTAACTACCTCCAACTCCAGGACACATTAGTGAATTTTACATAATTTGGCACCATTGATGAATGCTTTGGATTAATCCTCCCTATATATAGAAAGAAGCAGTCAAACAAAACGAGGAGATAGAGAAATTCATTCCAAATGAAAAAAAAAAGATAAAATCTCAGAAGAAGATGGACATAACACGGAGATAAGCCATCTACCTGATAACCAGTTCAAAGTAATGATCATCCACATGCTCACCAAACCCAAGAGAAGGGTAGATGAACACAGTGAGAACTTCAACAAAAAAAATGGAAAATTTAACCAAAGAAACAATCAGACCCGAAGAGTACAATGATGGAAATTAAAGACTACATTAGAATGAATCAATAACAGATTAGGTGATGCAGAAGGATCAGCTACCTGGAAGACAAGGTAGTAGAAATCATGCAAGCAGAACAACAGCAAGAAAACATTAGTTTTATTTTATTTTATTGTTATTTATTTCTATCTTGGGGAGAGAGAGCATTTGAAAAGGGAGAGGGACAGGAGAGATTGAGAAAGAGGATCTCAAGCAGGTTCCACACTCAGTGCAGAGCCGGACGTGGGCCTCCGACCCTTGATCCTGGGATCATGAACTGAGCTGAAATCACGAGTTAGAGTCAACTGATTGAGCTACCCAGGCGTCCGAATTCTACAAAACTTTTCAAGGGAGTTGACACCTCTGCATCTTAAATTAGTCTCAAAACTGAAGACAATGGAAAGTTTCCAAATTCATTCTATATGGACAGCGTTACCCCGAAACCAAAACCAAACAAGGAAATCAAACACACCCACCCACACACACACACACACACACACACACCCCACAGTATACGCCAATATCGCTGATCACATGCAACAATCCTCACTCAAATATTAGCAAACTGAATTCCACAATACAAGAAAAGGTTCAAACAACATGATTGCATGGGTTTATTCCACTTATGCAAGGATGCTTCAAGACCTGCAAATCCATCAACCCGTCACACCACATTAACTGACTGAAACATCAAAATCATGTGGTCGTCTCAAGAGATGCAGAGAAAGCACTTGACAGAATTAAAAATCCATTTAGAGGGGCGCCTGGGTGGCGCAGTCGGTTGAGCATCCGACTTCAGCCAGGTCACGGTCTCGCGGTCCGTGAGTTCGAGCCCCGCGTCGGGCTCTGGGCTGATGGCTCAGAGCCTGGAGCCTGTTTCCGATTCTGTGTCTCCCTCTCTCTCTGCCCCTCCCCCGTTCATGCTCTGTCTCTCTCTGTCCCAAAAATAAATAAACGTTGAAAAAAAAATTAAAAAAAAATCCATTTAGAGTAAAAACTTCCCAGAGTGTGTAGAGAAGGAATTCCCCTCCATATAATAAAGTTCATATATTGCAAGCCCACAACTAACGTCATTCACAACAGGGAAAAGCCAAAAGCTTTTCCTTTCAGATCAGGATCAAGATCAGGAAGTCCACACTTACACTTTATTCAACACAGTACTGGAGGTCCTAGACACAGAGATCTGAAAAGAAAAATCAATCAAAGGCATCCATGCTGATAAAGAAAATGCAAAACAGTCACTATTGGCAGATGACTTAATTTTCTAGAAAAAAAAAATGAGACACTACACCAAAGTAACCTATTAGAATTAATAGGTGAAATCAGTCAAGTTGCAGGAAACAAAATTAATATATAGAAATCTTTTGGACTTTATACAGCAGTAATAATCTGTGAGAAAGAGAAATCACAACAATCCCATTTGTAATTGCAATTATAAAAATCAATTATTAAAGAATATTTTAACCAAGGAGGTGAAATTCTTACATGCTGAAAATTTAAGCTAACGTTAGAAGAAATATGAGGATGACCAAATAAATAAATAGGAAGATATATACTGTGCTTATGGAATGGAAGATATAATATTGTGAAAGTATCCCAATTATGCAAAATGACCTATAGATTCAATGTAATCCTTAAGGAATACAATAGCATTTCACAGAACTAGAATAAATTACCTGAAAATTTGTATGGAACCACAAGAATCTCTGAATACCCAAAGCAATCATTAGAAAGAGGAACAAAACTGGAAGAAACATTCTCTTATATTTCAAGTCTACTACAAAGCTTTAGCAATCCAAGCGGTATAGAACAAGAGACACATAGATCAAAGGAATGGAGTAATAAGCCCAGAAATAAATGTGTGTCTGTGTGATCAATTAAATGTGACAAGAAGGCAAGAAGGGACACAAGGGAAAAGAGAGTCTTCAGTAAATAGTGTTTATAAAACTGGAAAACTATGTGTTAAAGAATCAAACTGGACTACTTGTTTATACCAAACCCAAAAGAAACCTAAAATGAATTAAAGCGGTAGGGGTAAGGCCAGCAACAATAACTCCTAAAGAAAGCATAGTCAATAAACTCATGGAGATCGTTCTCATCGGTATTCTTTGGATCTGTTTTCATAGAGAATGGCAGCAAAATGAAAAATAAACAATATGGCAAACCACAAGGCATTTGCCCAGCCAAGGAAACGGTCAATAAAAGAAACAGGCTACCTACTGAATGGCAGATGATATTTGCAAATGATATATCTGACAAGGGGTTAATATCCAAAATATACGAAGAATTCCTCCATCTTAACACAAAAGGAATGCAAACACGTGATTAAAAAATGGAGCAAGGACCTGAATAGGTATTTCCTGAAAGAAACTATGCAGATCGCTAACAGACATGTGAAAAGATGCTCAGTATCACTAATCATCAGGAAAACATAAATCAAAACCACAATGAGATATCACCTCCCACATGTCTGAATCCAAAAAACATGAAATAACAAATACTGGTGTGCATGTGGAGAAAAGGAAATCTTATGCACTGTTGGTGACAATTTAAATTGGTGTCATCACAATGGGCAACAGGATGGAGGTTTCTCCAAACATTTTCCTGATTTTTGACACAGTTGATGGATCTAGAGGGTTTTATGCTAAATGAAATGAGTCAGACAGAGAAACCAAATACCATATGTTTACCTTATGATGTCAAAACAAAAACAAACACCAACAAGTGAACAAAACAATAGACTCACATGCAGAGAGACCAACTTTGTGATTTCTGTAGGGGAGTGGGGACGAGGGATGGCTGAAACGAAAGAAAGTAGGTGGAACAAATTTTCCGTTATAAAATAAATAATTCACAGGGATGTAAATGACAGCATGGAGAATAGAGTCCATACCATTGTATTAATTTTGTATGGTGATGGGTGATCATGATGATTTATCATGGTGATCATAGCATAAGTGTATAAATGATGAATCATTATGTCTACACCTGAACTTAATGTAATATCACATGTCAACTATACATCTGGGAAAATAAATACATGAAAATGAAAATAGTATTGTCAACCCATTTTGCCAAACACAAAACGAAACAAAACTACAGACCAAAGGAAACATGCACGTGATTATGCCCAAAATTATTACCAATTCAAATCCAACAATGAAAACAAAGGAAAAGAATTCCAGTGATGCACAGTAGGTGATTTAGATACAAAGTTTTATTGCTTGGATGTTCATGTTATTTAATTGTCTTTTAAAAGTAGTTTCTCTGCCCTACACCAATATTTTGAGTTAAGTGAAATTATTAAACACTCATTGATTTTCCCCTACAGAGTTAGACTTAGGCTTTTTTTTGTTTGTTTGTTTGTTTATCACAAATATTCCTATTTAAATACAGACACCTAGTTACCATTGGAGAATGAATAAGTAAATAGTATGAATAATTATTTAACATTCAAATCTCTGGAATGGTGCTATTGCTCAATATTATTCAATGTTTTATCCTTCCCACAGGCATTTATTTTTTCCAGCAGAAACTTTAATAACCTATTTACAAATAATACAAATGGAATGTAGGTATGTTAAAAATGAAGGTAGAACTTGAGAAGATCCATTCAGAAATTGATGTCTTTATGGCAGTCGCAAAATAATTGAAAACGTAGTCATTTTTCACTCTTAGTGTCAAATATAATTAAACACCCGTCTACGGGTTGCTGATTGTAGAATATTTTCAGGAAATAGAAATGACATATCAAGGGCATAAGAAAAAGAAACACATAATATCTACATGTAGCAAATTTGCCTAAAAGTAAAACATAAACTTCTAAGATATTTTACACAAGGCCTAAGTCCTCAGTGTTTGTCATTCAGATGGAAGCAAGTGAACAGCCTCAGTGGTTAAGTCTCTGACCCCAACATCTCATGGAACATAAAATTTGTCAGAGACATTTGCTGAAGGACAAACGAAATGCCACACTGCAAGCTCAAAGCCTCTACATTCTGGAGGTGTGTGAGGAGATAAATGTCTTCAAAATAGCCCAAGAGCAAGAATTTCCTGTTCAAATTTGAAGTGACACATTGATGAGAAATCTACTTTTTCCATGACTGCTTCACTCTCAGCGCTCACAGGGCCGGCAGGCTGTGAAGACCACAGATACTGTCTGGTTACGAGAGGAACCTGGTTCCCTCTGGACGATGCACGACTGTCTGGCCAACAGAAGGTATGTGTCACCACAGTCCTGCCTTTCTAGTAGTCACCCCAGTGAGTGGGAGATTATAAATGCTGGTGGGATGCATCTGAGGCACAGTTAATATACAATGAAATCACAGAGAACATTAGTATCTGTATTCCAACAATTCAGGGTAACAAACAAGAATGAGTATGAGATACATTAGAGATCTTACAATATTCAAATTCTTGCCTGTGGAGAAGTCATTAAGAACATATGCATATACCTATGGATTTGTAAATCAATATAATTTAAGGTGAGATCACAGAAGCATCAGGACAAAGAACACATGATTTGGATTTGTCATCAGTTGTCATCAAGAATATATTATATATATTCGACATTGGTCCAGTCTTTAAAAATAAATCCCTAAAATGAATCCATTATACCATAAAGGTGAAATGGAATTCCTGATAACAGTTGTTTCAATAAATGAAAGCAGTTTGATTCTTCATAAAATTCAAGATGAGGTACCTTGTGTAAAAATGTTAATTTAAACTTAACTATATACAATCCAAAGACTTTTTATAAAATTGAACAAAACTTGGCCAAGAAAGATATTCAATACTAAAAGACGCTCTTGTATAATGAATTGTTACATGGTGCAAATGCTATGAATCAGTAATGATAAATGGTTACTGTGTTAAAAATAATTAAAATTGGGGCGCTTGGGTGGCTCAGTCGGTTGGGCGTCCAAAGTCTGCGGGGGTCATGATCTCACGGTGTGTGAGTTGGAGCCCTACCTCAGACTCTGTGCTACAGCACGGAGCCTGGAGCCTGCTTCAGATTGTGTGTCTTACTCTCTCTAAACCTCCCCCACTCACAGTCTGTCTTACTCTCTGTCTCTCTCTCTCAAAAGGAAACAACAAAATTGTTTTAATAAAAATTATTAAAATCACTAACAAATTATTGAGAACTTAGACCACTCAGATTGAGTTTAAGTGCTTTATATGCGTTATAGTGTACGTCTTTTAATTCCTAATTTAGATTACTAAACTAGATAGCTAGACATGAAATAAATCTTTTTAATTTTTATTTTTTTTAAATTTTTCATGTTTATTTATTTTGGAGAGACAGAGAGGGACACAGAATGAGCAGGAGAGGGACATAGAGAGGGAGACACAGATCTGAAGCATGCTCTAGACTATGAGCTGTCAGTACAGAGCCCCGCGTGGGGTTCGAACCCACGAACCATGAGATCATGACCTGAGCGAAAGTTGGTAGCTCAACCAAACGCTCAGTTGACTGAGCCACCCAGGTGCCCCACGAAATAATTTTTGAAGCTGATACTTTGTACTTGGAGAGACAGGAGTAATTCCAGAGTTCACTGACTGCACAGTTCCTTGACTGAGGTCTGAAATTACATTTATGTGAGTTTTAGTATAACTAAACAACTGGAGTTACCCTAACTGCCTTTGAAATCGTAGATCTTTGTAGACGTTTGTAACAACTGTGTTCTTCCATAAATGATCTGTCCTTTTATTTATCATTTTATGCTTTCATATCTTTGCCATTAAGTCAGTTGTCACTTTCTGATGGCAAGTCCTCTTTTAAAAAATGCTTTGTTTCCTTTTGTTTTCACTATTTTCCTGCTTTGGGCAATTTTAGTGTGTCATGTAACATTTTGCAACATATGAAATATTTCTTCTAAAATTTAACAATTCTCAGAACTCCCCAGATGTTCAAAATAAAATATCACTTTGATAGCACTGCATTACTTTTTAGAAACACAATGTCAAACCACAAATAAAAGTCGTTTGCAACAGGGAATTCCTATTTGTACTAAAAACAATATTCTCCAATCTTAGAGCACCTAATTTTCAACCAATAATGGGCTTTATCATTGTCAAAATTGATACAACCCTTTTTTGTAAAACAGCACTTTAATTAATCTGGTTATTCTAATAGTGTTGAAATATGTCTGTGGAATCTGACCTTACATTAATGAGGGCACTATTATTCATGAATTCCTTTCTTCTTCACTAATTTAGTGCTTTACATGTTTTGCAACCAATACTATTCTGCTATTATTGTAAAAATCCACTTATTCTATCATGAAACACTTATTGCAATCTCTACACAAGTTAGTACCAGACTTTCTATTGTTCAACTGCAAACGAGGAGTCTCCCTCACCCTGCACCCCACACGGTGTCACTGTACTAGCAATGTCGTCAGCACATGACACACACTCTTGATCAAGACCTTCAGGGCAGTTTCATCCACATTGTAGCTGACACTACTCAGCTGCAGACATGAACAACCAAGGCGTGACTTATGCGGAACTCCATCATGCTAAGGGCTCAAAAAGACAGCAAGTGCAACCTAAGGGCACGAAAAGTTCCATTTCAGTAACTGAGGAGGAGATAGCCTATGCAGAATTGAATCTTCAAAATGCTTCTCGGGACCTTCAAGGGAATGGCAAGAACTCTCCCTGCAAAGGTAAAAAACATGTAATGCAGACAAGTATGTCTGTTTAGGATTTGAAGTTGGGGTGTAGGGGTGTAGGGAAAGAGTAGGAAGTGATCTCACATAGTTTTCATTCGTGAGGATGAGAGCTGGAGGTTGGAATTGAACGCATTGGTATATTCTGAGAGAAGATGCCAATGATAGTGATGGGTTTGAGGTGCAGGTTATTGTATGTGATTCCCTGTGCATTGTGGGTTCTCTTGTTTCTAAATCTCCTAAATGATTGTTTGCGGGCATCCTTTCTCAGTGTTTGCCTTTCTCTTCCTACTATTCACCTTCATGTCCAGAGAAGCTCATTGCCGGTATCTTGGGAATCCTCTGCCTCGTCTTGATGTCCACTGTGGTAACAATAGCTGTTATTCCCTGTAAGTACGTGTTTGAATGACTAAGGGAATTTTTCACCTTACTGATCATTAGTTCCTCAACACATTGTGTAACACTTTGAATTTATTGTCTCATTTTAATGCATGTGTGCTCTAAGTGTGGAATGATTATTTAGAGTTTATCTAAAGTAGAAATAACAGAAGAAATTTAGGGAGAATTAAACATATATTTGGATTTAATAACTCGAATACAAGTCATAGAAGAAACTTTATGGTGAAACATTCATTAATTCTTGAGATTGCTTAAACCAAATATTGTAAGAGACAGTGAGGTTTGGTTTTTTAAGCTTTTGAATTATTTTCTCTCTCATGTTCCTTACTGTATTAAATTTTTCTGGTAAAATAGCATACCCAATTTTAAACTAGGAAACTCAATTATTATATGATCATTTCATTTAATATTATGTTTTTTGAGAATTGCTTTAATGTTCTAGCTACTGAAGGACCAGAGCAGAACAAAACATCCCTGGAAACGACAATCCAGAAAGGTACAACATCCCTTGCAAAATTCTGTTATTAGTTTAGTGTCTATTTTAGCTCTATCTTCAAGTAGGCAAAGATGATGACAGATTCTTTTGGAAAAAGTGAATTCAAAAATCGCTTAATGAACTTTCAGAACTGATGGGGAAATACTCATTCAAAATCATCATACCTGCTGTTAACAATTCCCTCACATTTCCTCCTTCTATAACATGATAAAAGATAAATCAGTCCATGAAGATGGTTTTGTTCACTGACTCTCATGACAGGTAGAGATGGACATTTTTGTGGTCGCTTTATTTGGGCACTTAAATTAGGAGATGAAAGCCTAACTCTTCTCTGAGTGTGTGTGTGTTTTGTTTTAACTTTACCAGCTTGTGAGGATAGATGAATATGGTAGGTACACATATGTGTATCCGTATACAGTATGTAAATTTACATTTTGCAATATTCAAAGCTTTTTGGATAATATCTCGTATTATCTCTCTCCAGCATGTCTCTGTTGTCATTGTCTGAAAGAGTGGTTTACGTATTCCAACAATTGCTATTACATTAGCACTGAGAGAAAATCATGGAAGGAGAGTTTGACGTCCTGCACTTCTAAGAACTCTAACCTGCTCTACTATGATGATGAAGAGGACAAGGTAAGTTTTCAAATGTTTCCTGATTCTATTGAAAGCTTGTCATTACATGGGTCTCCTGAGTGGCTCAGTGGATTAAGCCTACAACTTCGGCTCAGGTCATGATCTCAAGGTTCCTGTGTATGAGCCCCACATCGGGCTCTGGGCTGATAGCTCAGAGCCTGGAGTCTACTTCAGGTTCTATGTCTCCCTCTCTCTCTAATTCTCCCCTGCTCGTGCTCTCTCTCTGTGTTTCAAAAATAAATAAATGTTAAAAAAAAAAAAGGAAAAGCTTGCAATTAATATCACGCTTGTAGAGTTTATCCATGGTTTTATATGTATTTTTAGTTTATTACTTTTAGTCTTTAATATTCCATGGTTTGACTCTATGACACATTATTTATAGTTTTATACCTTGAATGTACATTTGATAATTTCCAGTTCTTGCTTTTCAAAGGAATCTGTGCTTCTAGAAATGCTCTTTTGTCTGAAATTAACTTTACTATTTAATTTTACAATACATCAAGGAAACTAGGCATATGATTGTGCACGTTGATTACAATGTAGTTAGAATCACACAATTCTGAATTACATCATGAGACTGAAGTTTAGAGCCTTTATCAGGCCTGCACATTTTCCTTTTATGAAATATCTCTGCTTATTTTGGGGCTGTATATCAATGGAATCATTCAGGGTGCATTTTTATGTGTGTCTCCCTTCTCTCCCAGGTACTACTTGTCATCCATCTATATTAACACACTTGTCTACAGTTTGTGAATATTCACTGCTCTCATATGAATATGAGATTTTAAAAACCTTTCTCAAAAATTTTGTTCCTTTTTCGTATGTGGGTATTATGAATAATTATGTTAGGAGAAGTCTTTTCTATGTCTTCCTCCACATATCATATTGATAATCATTTATTGCACATAGCGACATATTATATATTTATGTAAAATAAATGTATGGTTTTTGTAATAAAATAATAATGTGTAAGTGTAACATAATCATATTCATGTATAATTATACTACACTTCCCTGTAAGCATTAGTAGGAAATTGCACAGACATAGATATGTGTATATTTCACTATATTAATTATCCCTACATTTTTCTATTTTATGGTGTAAAATACATTGTACCAAATAGGCTTTTGATCCAAAACTCAGCAGTCTCAGAAACATTCATTAAAGGTTCTGATGGTTAGACACACTACCATTTTCTTGGGTTGTAAATCTCAAGGCTATTCTCCTTTGTGAGAATGAGAAGTGCTGGGTTGTGTCTCTTGCCCATTTCTCCAGGATGGTGTCTTCTTTCCACTTCTCAGATGTCTTTGTCATATTTAGACATGAGCTCTTTTTTGAGCTTTTAAGATGCAAATACCTGCATCTGCATTTTCACTCTCATATAGGAGTCTTTTAATGATCAGAATTTTAATGTTACCATGGTCCTACTTAGCGTTTTGTACATTACAATGAGTATTATGGACCTATTTCAGAAGTTAGCCAAAATCATGAATAGAATTTCCTGTATTATTTTCCTGCATTTACCTTTTTCTTTATTTCTTTATGTTTTAACTTTCCATGATGATTTATGATCCAACTAGAATTCATTTTTTTGTGATGCTTTATGTCTGAGGCTGTGAGATAAGAGTGAAAGTTGTATTTTTCTACATCATTACCTCATTGACGGAGCATCATTTATAGCAAAGTTGGTCTTTTCTTCATCAGTAACTTTATATACATAAAGTTATATATATATGTACACACGTGCTCTAATATCCTTGATATAAGCAATATAGATATTATATATCTTTATATAGATGATTGTATATTCATAGGTCACAGTCTACACAGTCTATCACAACCCACAGCAGTTCGAGTAAAATGTAGAGACTTACTTGCCTTTATGGTCCATTACCGTGTCCCATTTATACTACAAGTGGCCTAAATATTTCTCTGCTTACATGGAGAATCACATGCATACTGATACTTTTGCTTCAAATATGGAACAATTTCAAAAACACAGGAGGTGAAGGAAAGTCCATAATACCTGGTAAGAATTTTATTCTTACGTTTGTCCTCTCTTTCTTCCTTACTATCCAAAATGCCTTCTTTTACCATGTATTCTCCATAGCAATCCTTTCATTGTGTTCAGGGCTAGTTTTACTGTTAGAGAAGCATTCACAGCCCGGGGAGCAAGACTGTTCCTGTCAAGTTCATTTCTCAAAAAGCAATCTACTCTGTATATCAGTATCAGGTGTAGGTTTGAACTGTATTTTTGAGTGTCTGTGCTTCATCTCAATTGATTTTCTGTACCTCTCCATTCACAAGGCATGTCTTGAGGTATCAGAAAAGCCTAAGAGAGGTTATTTTTTGTGTTTTGTGTTTTGAGGGTGGTGGTGAATGTTTGGAACAGGAATGCTCAGCAATTTTTTCATGTAAATTAGTGCTATTTGCCTCCTCAATTTACACTATTTCAGCTTAGGCAAGTTTTCATAGGAACAACCCACTGTCAGAGAGAGTGGAAATCTGTACTTCTAACAGTGCTGTACTGAAGCCAGCTCGCACTGGTTTCTGAACACAAACTATGCATCTCTTTACCTTCTCTGCTTTCATGCTTTCACATTGGAAACCTGAAGGGAAGCATTCGTGGAGACTTTGTACCACACACATTAACAAATGCTAAAAATATAAGGTTTGTAGTATAGATCCCACCATACAGTGTTATAATTATGGCTGCAAATATCTTATCTTTTCAAGAAATTCAGAGAGGAAAATACACATGCAGATCTAAACATTTACCGACCTATTTATCATTTCTGGTGATCTCTAATCCTTCTTGCGGATATGCGTTACCATCTAGTGTCATTTTACTTGTAGCTTGAAGAACATTGTTGAAAGGCAGGTGTAGTCAGAATAAATTCTGTTCGTTTTTGTGTCTAATGTGGGGTCTTTATGCATCTTGTTTTCTAAAAAACTATTTTCTGAATGTTTAATTCCTGTTTGACAGGTTTTTTTGCTTTGTTTGGTTGTTTGTTTGTGTGTGTGTGTGTGTGTGTGTGTGTGTGTGTGTGCGCGCGCGCACACAGGTAGTGGGTTTCTTTCTTTCTTTTTTTTTTTTTCACTATTTTTCCAGTGAGAGCTCATCTTTTAATCATATTGTTATTTACTTAAATATAATGAGTTGTTTTTCTCCTGCCCTTGTCAAGATCACCTCTTTTTGTGGGTTTGACTTTGATTTTATTTTTTAAGCTGTTGCAGAAAATACCATGACCCCATAACATAGAATTTAACACATTACCCATGTTAAAAAAATAGCTTAGTGTCTTAGATCAGTTTTAGGTTCATAGCAAAATTCAGACATAGCACCGGTATATGCTGTATTCCCCTACTGTCTATGTGTCAATGCAGGAGCAGTTCATAGACTCTCTCATTTTCAAAAGCCCTCAGTGGGGTGGTTCACTTGCTACAACTAATACACCTGTATTGACACATCTTTACTAGCCAAAGACCATAGTTTACTTCAAAGCTTACTCTTGAGGTTGGGCATTTTATGCGTTTGGGAAAGTATATAGTGACATGTATCAAACATTATGGAGTTCTACAGAATAGTTTCCTGACCTTCAAAATCCTCTGTGCTCCCCCTATCCATCCTTCCTTCCCCCTAAACCCTGTCAACCACTGATCAATTTACTGTCTCCATAATTTTGTTTTTTCCAGAGTGTCATATAGCGGGAATCCTATACTCTCGCACATCTTACATTGCGTTTCACTAGATCATCCATCGTAACCAGTTGAAGCACCCAGTTTAAGTTAGGAGTGCTAACTATCACATTGTTGCAAAGGATATCTAGAGCGCTCCCCTTGTAAAACTGGAACTCAACTCACTGCACAATAATTCTCCTTCAACACTTTCCCCTCAACCTGAGCAACCACTATTCTACTTGTTTCTATCCCTTTGGTACTTTGGATACTTTCTATAAGTGGAATCAAACAGGTTTTTTTTTTTTTCATGTGTATGACTGGCTTATTTCACTTAGCATAATGTCCTGGAATTTCATGCATATTGTAGCAAATGATAGGATTTCCTTCCATGTACAACTGAATAATATTACAGTGTTATGTGTATACCACGCTTTCTTTCTCCATTCATCCATCAGTGGACATTTGGGTGGCTTCTGCCCCGTGGCTCTAATGAATAATGCTGCAGTGAGCATGGGTGTATATCTATCTTTGAGATCTTGCTTTCAATTCTTTTAGATAGTTTCCTACATGTGGGATTGCTGATTCGTGCGGTAATTGTATTTTCGATTTCTTGAGGAAGCTCCATACATGTCTTCATAACGGCTGACTGATTTACATTCCCAACAACAGTATGTAGTCTCCTCCTTGTCGACCTCTTCACTGACCCTTTTTTAAAAAATGTTATTTATTTGTTGTGAGAGAGAAAGAGAGAGAGCAAGCAGGGGAGGTGGAGAGGGAGGGAAAGGGAGAGCATCTGAAGCTGGCTCTGCATTGTCAGCACAGAGCCTCATGTGGGGCTCAAACCCACAAATGTGAGATCATGTCCTGAGTCAAAACCAAGAGTTGGAAACTTAACCAACTAAGCCACCCAGGCACCGCGAGCTTTTTTTTTTTATGTAAAATTGATCCTAAAGAGTATGAGGTAATAACTCATCATGATTTTGATTTGCATTTCTCTGATCATTAGCATCTTTCCATATGATTTTTCACAATATATATTGTCTTTGGAAATATGTCTTTTTAATTTCTTTGTCCATTTTTTTAATTGTGTTTTGGTGTTTGATGTTGTTGGTACTAAATTGTAGACTAATTATATATTTTAGATGTGATTCCCTGTTTGATATATGATTTGCAAGTGTTTTTTCCACTATTTCTTCTCATCATTGATCATGCCCTTTAGTGCACAGAAATGTTTAGGTTGATATACCCCATTTGTCTACAATGAACTTTTCCTTTGTGGTCTGGTTTGGTGGAGTTAATTTTAGTATACGGTGTAAATGTAAACATCCAGCTTTATTCTTCTGCATGTGGGAAGTCAGTTTCCCAACACCTTTTGTAAAGATTCTGTCTCTCCCTATTGAATGGTCCTGGAATCTTTATCAAAACTGATTAGACTGAATACACATGAGTTTGTGTCTGGTTATTTTTAAGGGATTGTTTCTTTGGGGGATAGGGTTTGTGTCTTTCTGTTCCTTCATCTTGCTGCTTGTATCCCGTTCCAGTCGGAACTAGTGTGCAGGACACGGATATGGATTCTGTCCTAGATAATGTGGCGTAAGTCTGATGGAGGTGGAATACGTGTCAGCCATCCCTGATTTTCACACTGACTTGAGTCACTTCACAATCTACTCTCTTCCCTCAAGAGTATTTCTTCGTCTGTATTTGCCAGTGTTCTTTGGTCATTTCATTATGGTGTCATGAGACGTGGATTTGTACGTGCTCATTCTGTTAGCAGTTTGCTAAGTCTCTGGTGTCTATAAATATTTTAAATGATATTAGTAACCTGTTTACTCATCGTGACTTAAGATAGTTGTCCTGTTTTCTTCTGCCTCTGTCGTTCTTCTCATATTCTACTTAGACTTACACTGGCTTTCCTGATACTGTTTTGAAAGTCTCTGAATTGTAAATTCTTCTCTTTTTTCTCTCTCATCCTAAGGTATAAATAAATTTTGTTCCTCCTTCAAATTCATCAGTTTTTTTTCTACTTGAGTGGATTTTCCATTTCCGGTATGGATTTATGCACTCAGATTCTCTGTGGTTTCTTCATATAGTTTTATTTCTCTATTGGTATTTCCTACCTGCTAAATTGCTGCCATCACATGTTCATGCAATTATTTCAACTAAGTTTTCTTTATAGTTCTCATATATTTATAAATATGACTTTTATTTTTATTATTTTTAAAAAATTTTAGTGCTTTTATTTATTTTTGAGAGAGAGAGAGAGACAGAGCTTGAGCAGGTGAGGAGCAGAGAGAGAGGGAGACACAGACTGGGAAGCAGGCTCCAGGCTCTGAGCTGTCAGCACAGAGCCAGATGTAGGGCTCAAACTCACGGCCTGTGAGATCATGACTTGAGCTGATGTCAGACGCCCAACCGACTGAGCCAACCAGGTGCCCCTAAATATTACTTTAATTACTTTTGTTCTAATACGTGGAACAACTTATCCCAGCAGACGTTTCTATTGACCTATGCTTTCCTTTCATTGGAAGACATTTTTAAATTTCTCTTCATATTTTTTTTTTTACTTTTTAGGTAGACACATTTTAAAAATATACTTCAGTAAACATGCATTGCATGTCATTTTTCCTAGATTTACTATTGTTTGTTGCCAAACATTTATGGCAGAATCTTCTCCACTGAAGCCTGTCTACTGATAGTTTTGTTCAATGTTTTCCAAATTCTTATTGCTTATTTTTATGACCTTGTGACTTTTACCTTTGATGTTAATTACTGCTGATCAAGTCTCCACCTATGGCACCAGCACCCTTGCTCTTTTTGCAGCTTCTCCCAGTTGTAACATTTCAGTCTTCTTGATCGCTCAGCCAGGGGTGGGCAGGTGGGGAGACACTGAGCATCCTAGGCAAGAAGATGACGGATGTGCTTCTGCCTTGAATCTCTAGGATTTTTTCCAATGTACCTATTTCATAAGTTATTAACCTGTGACCCATTTTCTAAACTCTGAAATTGTCTTCACGGTCAGTTTGTCCTCTTCACTTAGTCCTACTAAGACAATTTTATACTTTTGTGTCCACCGTGTAACATTATATTATAATTTGAAAGTGTCTAGAAAGGAAGAAAGGATGAACTTTTATGTGTTATTACAGAATTCAAGTGAGTATAAGAGCTTGTATTTGACTCCCAATAAATTTTATTTTCTCATAGTTTTTGTTGAATTTACTCTCTGCTACTACATGGGTTAGAGGCTCCCAGAGAAGAAATCATAGTTCATCTGTGCAGCCAAAAGCCTTAACATTTTCTTCTGAAGTGTAAGTCTCCTGACAACTTTTTATTTTATGCCTCACAGGAATTGTTCTTAGAAAGAAAAACAGCAATGTGTGAACAATCAGATAAACACAGTAGTTGAAGTTTTTCCAGAGAAAAATGGTATGAGAAATATGGAGATTGAGATATATGAGTCAAAATGGATGGTTTATTCATTAAAATACTATGGTACCTAGTAAGAGATATAAGCAACCTTATGGTAAGATTAATGAGACATAATTCTCTGTATTTCAGGTTGTCAGTATCTTCAGAGAGTGACAAGAATTGTCCATATTTCGATTTTCGTGCAAAAAAAACTTATTTAGCACCCTGCTCAGTAATAAGACCATATGTTTGTAAGCACCAGGCATTTTAGTTACCTCATTTGGGCATAATGTTATTTCACCATTTATAAAAAATACATCTCTCATTATTTCAAAATCCGTATGATTATTTTCTTTGCATATTTTTAAGATAATATTTTTAGTGTAATGTTAGGCTCAAAACAAAATTAAGAAGAAGCTCCTGAGATTTCCTGGATTGTCCCTGTCTGCACATGTGCATGGCCTCTCCCATTATCAACATCACTCACTAGAATGTTTCATTTCTTACCAAGGATGAATCCGCATCAATGCATATATATCGCCCAAAGTCCAAAGAGTACTTGAGGCTTCATTCTTGGTGTTATGGAACTGTTCTCAAATGTAATTATATTAGTGTAAAAAAATATACTTGGTATATATTATTTATTTCTTATGCTTTGCTATTTAGTAGAATAAAATATATATTAACTACAAATCATAACATTAGTGTAAAATTCTCAATACAGTGAATAATTCCATTTCTATTTCCAAATTAGCTGATTTGTTCTAGCCGTTTAAGGGCCCCAAATGAGGATTGAACACTCCAGGGTGACAAGGATATCAGTCAGAATTGAGTCAGGAGACAGAAACAAGGAAGGAAGTCGAGGTAAACAATTATTATCTACTTGTAAGGGAAAGCTTACTAAGAGGAAAGGCTACTAAGTTCAATAAAATTACAAAGAATATCTTAGAATTAAAGGAGGGATCACTGGGAAGCCAGGTCTGCTCTCTGAAGATGGGATTTAGATGTCATCGAGGACGATGTGGGTGCACACAGCTTCATGGCAGACATGCTCACTGGATTCTCCTGGGGCAGGGCAGCTCCACACTCCTCGGGCTGAACTTGGTGAGGCTGGATCTCAGGCTGTGACTGGGAAACAGGAAGAACTCCCTGTCAGAACATCAGGAGGAAAGACCGGAAGACAAGAAACTGACAGACTGGTTACAGAAAGTTGCTGGAGGACCAGTACACAGGACTTCTTGTAGGACTGCAACTGGCAACCAGGCCATGGCAGAAAAGGAGAGACAACACCATGAAGCCAGGAAGAAGAGCCCTTTCTGCTGCACTCTCTCTCCATTGTCTCTTCCCGACAAAAGTCAACTTCATGTGAAATGACAAGAGAGAAAATGGATAGGATCTTACACCGTTTTCTGAGAACAGGGCACTGAGGGTGGACTTGGAGATGAGAGTACTAAATGAATGGCCCCTCAGGGTTATCATGGAACAACCACAGGGTTGCTGTATAAGAGCCATTCAGATCAGCCCCACTTCCTCCAAGAATGGAACCAAAGTGTACTCTCCGAATCTCTCTTGGTGCCACACAATCAAAGGTTACACTCATCTCGAGGTAGAGATTGGTTTCTAATTGGATAATAACCAGTGCCCTTTGATACCTTTTCTTATATGCTGTTTTCCTTACTGGGTTCATCTATTTTGAATGACATTTAGTTTTTTTCAATTTTTTATGTACCCACTTCTGTCAGTCTTTACAGCCATGCTAAAAACACTTTGTTGTCTTTCTCTGTGTGACTTATTTCACCTAGCTTCCAATTTGACAATAAATTTCACATTAAAAAAATAAAAATAAATAAAAAAATAAAAAACCACTTTGATGCAAAACATAAAATGTTACATAAGAAAACCAAAAATTAAAATCTACAGATATTTGTGTAGGTCAAATGGCTAGTTATTGCCAGATTTCAAGACAAACGTGAGTAATTAGGGTATGATTCACAGATATTCCACCCTAATTCAATTATAAGAGGGAAAGAAATTAAACTCGGTTATTACTTGCAAAATAAATTCATATTTCATATGCATTTATATCTGTGAAGATAGACATATTCTTTGTATTCTCTCTACATATTCCCTACACTCTTCTCTCTACATATTCCCTACACTCTTCTAGAAAAATTATGTGAATATTCAAAAGGAATTGAATATAATTGTTTATGGTAGCTGTAACTAATCGCTAAAGTTGTGTTTCATACAACCCAAGGTTGCACTGCCATTGAAAATTCAGCATCTAATTTTCATTCACCTGTTTGTGGTTTGGCTCTGTTAGGATTGATCAAGTCTGGGCCTTTATGGACTTGACTCCAGACTACATACAGATGCAGCTCAAGTCCTGGTATATGAGCTTGCATAGCAGAGATAGCAACTGGCTGACATGTGTTTCTTAGTGCCTGGTCTCTGAACTCATAACCTATCACATTCCCACACACGTTATATTGTGAAACAAGTCACGGGGGCAAATTTATCATTTGTTGCCTGTAGACTACACTCTTTTCACAGTGGTTAGAGGGAAGAAATGTAGATTCACTGAAAGTAATTAATCTACCATTATAGCCATAGGAATTTTTTTTTAATAATACTTCATGAGATAGATAAGTTTGTAAACGAAATTGTTTGGAAATAGATTAAAAATTTAGTACTCTCTTAACTTCCCATTTGGTTTTTTTGTCTTCTGTGCCAAATATCTTTGTAAATCAGTTTTATACAGTGACAGACATGATAGTATAGATGTTTTCAACATGGTCTTTGAGGAAATAAGTTATAAGCAGAAAATTAAAAAGTGTAAGGACACTGGCATTGAAAGTGGTCACTTCACGTAATTTCTAAATGCCCACTCCTAGCTCTGGGACTCAGTTACATAACTGCTCTGGTTGTTTTCTCTGCTGGAATATATGATGGAAATAGTATCTTATTCATATTTCCTTGAAGAGTATTTGAACAGTACCTCTTGACACAAGTAATCACTAGATTTCAGTGGTTTTGGCTTAAGAAATTGATGTTTTTGCATCATCACCTGTGACATGATGGTCTTAATTGTAGCAACTTCATAGGGCTGTTCTGAGGAATAAATAATAATAAATGATATAAAGCCTACAGATCCTTAAAATAAAGCCCAAGCACATGGCATTCTTGCTGTCTGTGATCTCTTCATATTTTGCTTTTCCCAATGTCCAATAAAGGCCATTTTCCATCAAACCAAAGCCCTATAACTGTCTTCTTCCTTTCACCCAGTGAAACAGCCAGGCATCAGAAATGCCATATGGCAACCATTTTGATCATATATCAAAGAAATTTGCATTTAAAAAAGGGGAGAAATTCAATACGCATCATGTGTGGACACTAGAGTAATTTTTTCTGTGTCTGTGTTCGTGTTTTGAATTCAAGGTGCAATTACTGTGCCTCCCCTTAATGCTCAAGAAACCCAGTCTTCTCACAAAGTGTGTTATTAGGGCATCTGTATAGGCTGTGTCTTTTGGAATTGAAGGATACACAGGGGATTGTCGAGCTGTGATAAGATAGCCTGTTTGAATTCTAGATTTGGGGATCCTACAGGGTCCAGGGTGAAGAAGGGACTGAAATGCCCTATCCCTTCCAATGTTGGAATATCCCATCTACACATATGTGTCTGTTACCATAAAGAATGGAGAAAAGTGAGAGATGCTGCTAAATGCAATCTGATGTAGAACACATACCATTTCTCCCCAAGTATATTTTACATTTCTAAATACATACAAAAAACAGTGCAAAAATCATTACCTATACCCATAAGAAGGCATGTGTCACCACTGTCCTGTCTCTCTAGTGAGTGGGAGATTACAAATGCTGGTGGGATGCACCTGAGGCACAACTAATCAGCAATCCCATCACAGAGACATTGGTATCTTTATTCCAACAACTCAGGGTAACAAAGCAGAATGAATATGCAATATAGTAGAGATCCATTGATTTGATATCCTGCCACTTTGCTGAATTCATGTATCAGTTCTAGCAGTTTTTGGGTGGGATTTTTTGGATTTCTCACAGAAAGTATCATTTCAGCTGAGAAGAGTGAAAGTCTATCTTCCTCTTTTCCTAGTTTGATGATTTTACTTCTTTTTGCTGACTGATTGCTGAAGCTAGGACTTCCAACACTATAGCGAATGACAGTGGTGACCGTGGAGATCGTTGTCGTTCTCCCTGACCTTAGGGGAAAAGCTCTCAGTTTTTCCCACATTGACAACATTATTAGCTGCGGGTCTTTCGAATATGGCCTTTACAATTTTCAGGTATGTTCCTTCTATCCCTATATTTTTGAGGGCTTATATCAAGAATGAGAGCTGCATTTTGTGAAAGGTTTTTTTCTGCATCTATGGGAGGATCTTGCAGTTCTTATCCTTTCTTTTATTAATGTGATGTAAAATATTGATTGACTTGCAGTATTGAACTAGACCTGCATCCAGGAATCAATCCCAGCTGATCAGGGTGAACAATTCTTTTAATGTATTGCTGGATCTAATTTGCTAGTATTTCGTTGAGAGTTTTTGCATCCATGTTCACTAAGGAAATTGGTTGGGATTTCTTCATTTTAGAGGGGTCTTTGGTTTTGGAATCAAAGCAATGTTGGCCTTGTAGAATGAGTTTGGAAGTTTCCCTTCCATTTCTACTTTTTGGAACAGATTCAGACGAATAAGGGTTAACTCTTCTTTAATGTTTTGCAGAATTCCCCTGGACAAGGAGCCAGTCCTGGAACTTTGTTTGTGGGAGATTTTTGATTACTGAATCAATATCTTTCCTGCTTATGGGTCTGTTCAAAATTTTCATTTCTTCCTGTTTCAGTTTTAGTAGTTTAAATATTTAGTAGTTTAAATATTTCTAGGCCATTTGTCCATTTCTTCTAGATTGTCCCATTTGTCACTCCTTCCTGTCACTCCTTCCGGGTCTGCAAAGTTTTGTGGATACCTCAGCGGCAAACTTGATGTGTCTTCCCTATAGGGTAAGGACTTTTTTCCCTTACTGCTTTCACAATTCTTTCCTTGTCAGTGTATTTGGTGAATTTTACTAAGATATGCCTTGGTGATGGTCAGTTTTTGTGGAATCTAATGGGAGGTCTCTGTGCTTCCTGGATTTTGACATCTGTGTCCTTCCAAGATTAGCAAAGTGTTCTGGTATTTTGCTCATCTAAACTTTCTGCCCTTTTGTCTCTCTCTTCATCTTTTGGAATTCCTCTGTTTTAGATGTTATTCCTTTCTACTAAGTCACTGAGCTCTCCAAGTCTTGTTTCCTGCTCCTTGCCTTTTTTCTCTCTTTTTTCTGCTTCATTATCCTCCATAATTTTATCTTCTATGTCACTGATTCGCTTCACTGCCTTACGCAGCCTTGCCATCGTGGCATGCATTCATTTTGAATCGCGGTTGTAGCATTTTTACTATCAGCCTGACTAGGATTTATTTCTATCTCTGCAGACAGGATTCTCAGATGTCTTCTATGTTTTTTCAACCCCAGCTAGTATTCACATTATCATGGTTCTTAATTCTAGTTCAGACATCTTACTTTTGTGTGTGTTGACTAAGTCTGTGGCTGCCATATCTTCCTGTTCTCTCTTTTGGGGTTAAGTCCTTTGTTTTGTCACTTTGAAGGAAGAAAAAAATTGAGAAAATAAAAAATTAAAATTAAAATTTGAAAAGAAAACAAAAAGCCAAAGAAGGAAGCTAGATCCTAGGTGTGTTTTGATCTGCATGTTGAAAAAAATCTTGGTAGAATAGAGACGAAAGGGAAAGGAATGGAGAAAAAGTAAGAAAAAAATTTAGAAATTAAAAAAATATATAATAAAGTAGAATAAAATAAAATACAAAAACGATATAAAATAGGAACTTAAAAAATAAATAAAATTAAAAATAGAACTATTTTTTTCTGTATCCAAGAAAAAGAAAGAAAATAAAGGGGAAACAAATTTAATCTATAACAGAAGCAACGAAATGAGTAAATAAGTGAACCAGCAAACAGAATGAAACCCGAATGAAGTGACATCCAGTGTCCCCTAGAACTGAAAGGATGAAGCCTCCTCTATTTCATGCACTAAGCAGGTGGAGTGACTTGTGCTGGTCTTCTGGGGGGTGTGCCTGGAGGGCACAGTTGGGCAGGGCTTGGTGTAATGGCTCCATTCTCCACTAGGTGGCAGTGCTTAGGTTAAGGGGGTGGATCAGTGTGGAACCTATGTGCATGTGTGGGAGAAGGGGAAATAGCTTCACCCAGTGTCCTAGTCTTTGGCACAGGGACTTACTCTCTCACTGCCCCACTAGCAAGCACCCCTCCTTGGCTGCAGACCTCCGCCCACTCTACACCTCTACCCTGTCTATGTCTAAGCTGTCCACCTTGCAGGTGAAACCTCTCTCCAGAGTTTTATCTCAGATAGGGTTGTGTTTCAGAACCCCACATTTCAGAACCCCCTATTTGGATCTGTACTGAGTCTCTGGAAGAGGGTGCTGCTGAGCAATGGCCGGGTGCCAGCTTGCCTCAAAAATGTTCATGTGATTGCACAGCGGCAGAGGTTCAAAGATTATGGGAAATCATAACACACAGCTAGCTCCAGATTTTTGTTGCACTCTGGCATCTTTGTCCCATTACTAGCAAATGTAGCTCTTCTCTGAGGTCCGCTGGGACCTTTGCCCACTGTGAAGCTATATGGCCACTACCAACTACACTCCAAGCAGGGGAACAGCTTATCTCTCTACAGCACATAGACCATTCAGACAGCACCGCCTACTACTGGGGATTCGGCCCACTTCCTCACCAGAGCACCACCAGGCTCTGAGCTCTGAAACGACAGACTCCGCTCTACTGCTTATAGAAACCTGGCAGTACTGACTACCTCTCCTTTCCCCCAGTCAGTGGCTTTGGGGGACAGATTTCTTGTTCAGTCCCCTACAAGTATTGTCACTCTTTCTGTCTCTTTTTTCCAGCTACTTTCAGGGGGGAGTGCTTTTCTTGCAGGATCCCAATGCACCACATTCTCCCCCTTTCTTTCTCTCTGTCTTCTCTCCATGAAAATGGCTCCCTACTCTCCATCTTTTCTCCCCAGTTCACCTCTCTGCCCTGAATAACCGCCGATTTTGTGTCTCAGGTTATGCAGATTGTTGCATTAAGATCCATTTCCTAGGTGTTCTAAAAGGTCTGGTGCTTCTCTAGCTGCATTTCAGGGATGAGACAAACTCAGAGTCTCCATGCCATTCCAACACCTTAACTCCTCCCACCCATGAAGTAACTTTTAAAAGGTGATACTTTGTAAGTTTGAGAGCCAGGAGTAATTACAGAGTTGATGGACTGCAGACCTCATTGACTGAAGTATGAAATTACATTTATGTGATTCCTTACCATTCCTCTAGAACTAAAGCTATTCTCACTGCCTTTGATACCATAGATCTTTCTAGAAGTTTGCACCAAGTGTGTTCTTCCATAAATGATTTAAACTTTTATTTATCATTTTATACTTTCATATTTTTGCCATGAAATCAACATCCTTTTCCAGATGTTAAATAAGTGCTTTTTAAAAATACGGGTTTTGGGGCTCCTGGGTGGCGCAGTCGGTTAAGCGTCCGACTTCAGCCAGGTCACGATCTCGTGGTCCGTGAGTTCCAGCCCTGCGTCGGGCTCTGGGCTGATGGCTCAGAGCCTGGAGCCTGTTTCCGATTCTGTGTCTCCCTCTCTCTGCCCCTCCCCCGTTCATGCTCTGTCTCTCTCTGTCCCAAAAAAAAATTTTTAAAAAATATGGGTTTTGTTCTTGTTGTTGTTGTTGTTTTGTTGTTTGTTTTCACCATTGTTCATGCTTTGGATAAGTTAATGTGTCACATTATGTTTTGCAACATATAAAATAGTCCTTTTATAATTCAACAAATCTCAGAATTCCACAATTTTCAACATAAAATATCACTTGATAGCATTATATTACCCTTTAGTAAAGAAAATTAAATCCCCAATGAAAAGTCACTTGTTACAGGAAATTCCTATATGTGCTAAAACTAGTATTTCCTAGTCTCACAGCACTCTAGTTTTAACCAATAATGGATTTTCAATCGTCACAAAAATTGGTGCGACACTATTTCTCTAATACAGCCTTTAATTTTAATCTGGCTATTCTAATAGTGTTGCAAGGTGTCCCTGGAATCTGACCTTACAGTAATGAGGTCAGTATTATTCTTGAATTCTTTTCTTCTTCACTAATGTATTGTTTACACTTTCCCAACCATTACTACAGTGTCAAACATTGTGGCAGTGTAAAACCCTGTTATTCTGTCACGAAATATTTATTTAAGCTCTAAGGGAAGTGGAGCGAGATTTTACATGGTTCCACTTCAAATGAGCAGTATCCCTCACCCTGCACCCCACCCTGTGTCACTGTACTAGCAATGTCATCAGCACATGACACACACTCTTGATCAAGACCTTCAGGGCAGTTCCATTCAGCACCGGGCCTGACATTACTCAGCTGCAGAGAGCAACATCCCAAGACTAACCCGGGCAGACTCAGTCAGGTTAAGGAGTCACAAAGACGGCGAGTGAAACCTAAGAGCATTAATAGATCCATTTCAGTAACTGAGCAGGAAATGGCCCATGCGGAATTCAATCTTCAAGTTGCTTCTCAGGAACTTCAAGGGACTGACCAGCACTATCTCTGCAAAGGTAAAATATTTAATACAGACAGGTATATCTGTTCCGGGATGTGAAGTTGGGGTGCAGGGGTGTAGGGAAAGAGTAGGAAATGATCTCACGTAGTTTTCTTTTGTGAGGATCAGAACTGGAAGTTGGAATATGGTAGTGTCGTTGAAGTCTGGGGACTCACTTTGTTCCAGTGTTACCAACCTGTCACGGAGTAGTATGTGACTGCCAATGCAGTCGTATATTCTAAGAGAAGATTACAATGGTAGAAATGGGTTTGGGGTCCAAGTTTTTACATTTGATTCCCTGAAGGTTGTTGCTTCTCTTGTTTGTAAATTTCCTAAATGATCATTTCCATGCATCTTTTGTCAGTGTTTTCATTTCTCTTGTGTCCAGGGAGGTACATTGCTGAGGTTCTGGGAATCATCTGCCTTGTCTTGATGTCCACTGTGGTAAAAATAAACGTTATTCCCTGTAAGTCAGTGTTTGAATGATTAATAGGGAGTTTTTCACGTTAATATCATCAGTTATTTGAAATATTATATAACATATGGAATTGAATTATCCAATTTTAATGGACGCATGCTCTAAATGTGAAATAGTTATTCTGAATTTATCTAAAGTAAAAATACCACATGATGTTTAAGGGAGTATTAAACACTTTTCAGAATTTTTGTAACTTAAAGGCAAGTTATTTGAGAGACTTTATTGATAGGTACAAATGAATTCTTGAGATTGGTTAAACCAAATACTGTAAGAGATGGTGAAGTTGGGTTCATTGAGCTTTTGAATTATTTTCCCCCCTCATGTTCATTACTTTATTAATTTTTTTACTGGTAAAATCAATTTTATTGCAGCGTTTTCCAATTCTAAATAATATACCAAATTTCAAACTAAGAAACTCAACTTATTGTGATCACTTAATTTAATGTTATGTTTCTTGAAGATTACTTGAATGTTCAAGCTACTGAAGGACCAGAGCAGAACAAAACCTCCCTGGAAACAAAGATCCAGAAAGGTACAACATCCCTTGAAAATTCTGCTATTAGTTTAGTGTCTATTATAGCTCTATCTCCAAGTAGGCAAAGATGATAACAGATTCTTTTGGAAAAAGTGAATTAGAAAATCGCTTAATGAACTTTCAGAATTAAGGATTCTAGGAGAGTATAACTATTTAGGCAACAATGTGAAGAAATACTCATTTAAAATCACCACACCCGTTGTAAACAATTGCCTCACATGTTCTCCTCCTATAACATGATAAAAGATAAATCATTCCATAAAGATGTTTGACTTCAGTGATTCTCAGGACATGTAGAGTTGAAATTGTTGTGGTTCCTTTATATGGGCATATAAATTAGGGGATGAAAGCCTGACTCTTCTCTCAGTGTGTGTGTGTGTGTGTGTGTGTGTGTGTGTGTGAATTGCTTTAATTTTAACAGCTTGTGAGGGTATATGAATATGTTATGTACACATATGTGTATCCATATACAGTACATAAATTTTCATTTTGTGATAGTCAAAGCTTTTTGCATAATATCTCATAATCTCTCTCCAGCGTGTCTCTGTTGTCATTGTCTGAAAGAGTGGTTTACGTATTCCAACAATTGTTATTACATCAGCACTGAGGGAAAATCGTGGAATGAGAGTTTGACGTCCTGTGCTTCTAAGAACTCTAACCTGCTCTACTATGATGATGAAGAGGACAAGGTAAGTTTTCAGATGTTTCCAGATTCTATTAAAAGCTTGTGTGTGACTATTATGCTTGTAGAGTTCATCCATAGTGACATATGTATTTGTAGTTTATTTATTTTAAAGTCTTTAATATTCCACATGTTGACTGTGTGACACATTATTTATATTCTTATACCTTGAATGTACATTTGATAATTTCCAGTTCTTACATTTCATAGAACCCTGCGTCTCTAGAAATGCTCTTTTTCCTGAAACAAACTTTACATTTAATTTGACAACATAGCAAGGAAATTAGGCATTTGTGCAAATTGATTACAAAATATGTAGAATTACACAAATACCAATCACATCATGGGACAGAAGTTTACAGCCTTTACCAGGCCTGCCCATTTTCATTTTATGAGATATTTCTGCCTATTTGGGGGCTTTATATCAATGGAATCATTCAGTGTGCATTTTTACATGTGTATCCTTTCTCTGTCAGATGGTATTGTAATCCATCTATATTCACACATTTGTTTATAGTTTGTGAAATTTCAACCCTCTTATATGAATATGACATTTTCAAAACCATTCTCAGTAATTTAGTTCCTTTTTATTATATGGATATTATGAATAATTGTGTTATGAAAAGTCTTTCCTATATCTTCCTCCACATATCATATTTATAATCCTTTATTATATATAACTACATCTTATAGAGCATATTTATGTTATATAAATTTTATGGTTTTCATATTAAAATAATAACCTATAAATACAGCATAATTATATTTATGTGTAATTGTAATACACTTCCCTGTAAGCGTTAGTCTGAAATTGCACAGTCATTGACATGTGGAAATTTCAATATATTAAATTTTCCTTACATTTTTTATTGTATTGTGTAAATATCCATTGTACCAACTAGTCTTTTGATCCAAATCTCAGTAGTCTCAGTAAAATTAATTAATAATTTATGATGGTTATACACAGTACCTTTTTTCTGGGTTGTAAATCTTAAGGCAATTCTCTTTTGTGAGAAAGAGAAGTACTGGGCTGTGTCTCTTGCCCGTTTTTCCAGGATGGTGCCTTTTTTTCACCTCTTAAAAGCCTTTGTCATATTTTAGATACGAGCTCTTTCTCGAGTTGTTAAGATGAAAATATTTGTGACATGCATTTTCACTCTCATAATGGAGTCTTTTAATGATCAGAATTGTATTTATTTACTCTTTGATATAATTTATTGTCAAGTTGGCTAACATACATTGTATAGAGTGTGCCCTTGGTTTTGGGGGTAGATTCCCGTGATTGATTGCTTACATACAACCCCCCAGTGCTCATCCCAGCAAGTGCCTTCCTCAATGCCCATCACCCATTTTCCTCTCTCCCCCACCCCTCTACCCACCCCTAGTTTGTTCTCTGGATTTAAGAGTCTCTTGTGGGTTGCCTCCCTCCCTCTCTGTTTGTAACTATTTTTTCCCCCTTCCCTTCTACCTTGGTCTTCTGTTAAGTTTCTCAACATCCAAGTATGAGTGGAAACATATGATATCTATCCTTCTCTGACTATTTCACTCAGCATAATACCTTAAGCTGCATAGTTTCTTTGTCTGGTCAACCTTCTTTTCTTTTCTTTTTCCCCACCTCCTTCTTTATTTCCCTTTCTCTCCCTCTGGAATGATCAGAATTTTAATGTTACCATAGTCCTACTTAGCACTTGGTGTGTTACAATCATTACTATGGACCTATTTCAGAAGTTAGCTTTAGTTCATGAGTATTATTTCCTATATTATTTTCCTGGGCTCACCTTTTTCTTTATTTCTTCAGCTTTTAACTTTTCATTATGTTTATGATCCAGTTTGAATTTATTTTTTGTGATGCTATATTTCTGATGCTGTGAGATAAAAGTGAAGGTTATAGTTTTCTACATCATTACCTCTGTGATGGAGCATCATTTAGAGCAAAGTAGGTCTCGTCTCCATAAATAACTTTATATACATGAAGTTCTATATGTACACATATATTCTAATCTCCTTTATATAAAAAATATGGATATTATATATCTTCATATAGATAATTACATATTCACAGGTCACTGTCTATACAGTCTGTCACACCCACAGCAGTTGGCGTAAAATGTAGAGACTTAACTTGCCTTTATGGCCCCTTACTGTGTCCCAATTATACTGCGTCCTAATATTTCTCTACTTACTTTGAGAATCACATGGAATTTATAATTTTGCTCCAACTGATAGTTTTGCTTCAAATATCAACCAATTTAGAGAACACAGTGAAGGAAAGTCCATTATACCTATGAGAGTTTTATTCTTTCTTTTGTTCTCTCTTTCTTCCTGATGATTCAAGATGCCTTCTTTTGCCGTTTCTTCTCTTTAGGAGTTCTTTCAGAGTGGGTCTGGTGGTGATACCTCTTCTCAGTTTTTCTTTATCGAACAATGTCTTGATTTCCCCTGCATGCCTGTTGATTTTTTTGGTGGATAGTCAATGGGTTTCATTATTTTTTATCAAAAAACAATGTTTTGTTTTTGTTTTTGTTTTTGTTTTTGTTTTGGTTTGGTTTTTAGAATCACGCAATTAGTGTCTACAACTTTTCTGTCTTCCTAGCAGCCATTATTGTATTATTTTGACTGGAGAGAAAAAACATTGTGGAGACTTGGATGTGTACCTGTTGGTGTCTGTGGTTGGCTAGGGTCTCTGACACCAGTCTATGTGAGGTAGAGGGAAATTCCGGGGAGCTCACCACATGCCATTCCTTGGGCTCCAGGGCTGGGATCTGTCAGCTTTCTCATTACATTTCTGAATCTTATGTCATCTTCTGTATAATGCCCAGGGACTGTAGCTGCGTTGGTGGGAGGAATAGGGAAAAGTCTATCCACTCTTTCTTTCCAGAACAGGAATCTTGTTGTGGTGGTTTTGTTTTGAATGTTTCTAAAGTTAATAGTGTTCAGCATCGTTTCCTGTACTCACTTGCCATCTATACATGGTGTTTGGTGAAGTATCTCCTGAAAAATTTTGCTCATAATTTTACTTTTTTTCATTGTATTTTGAGCATTCTTTATGTACCCTGGCGGCAAGTCTTTTATTAGATGTTTGCTTTGTAAATGTTTCTTCACAAGTTTATGACTTTCTTATCTCTTCAAAGAGCAGATATTATCTTGATGAACTACATTTCATCAATTCTTCTTTTATGGATTATGCTTTTGACATTCCGTCTAAAAAATCTCTCACCAACTGTAGGTCATGCATTTTTATAAAACATTTGAATGGTTTTATGGGTGACCAATTTTGAGCACTTTAATGTAGTATAAAGTATATAATCATTAATCATATTTGATAGTCCATTGTTTCCAGAACATTTGTTGAAAAGACTCTACTTTCTCCACTGAATGACTTTGCATTTTGTGGAATTGTGCATTTCGTATTGTGTGGGTACAAATGTTGCCCTTTCTCATCTGTCAGCACACAGCCTGACTTAGGGCTCCATCTCAGGAACCATGAGCAGTAATCAAGACTCAGAGGCATAAATGACTGATCTACCCAGGTGCCCACTAAATTGTCCTTTTTTAACCGGTGAATTTATACAAGTTCATTTTCAGAGTTATTCTACCTATTCAGGATCATTGCATGGATGTTTCCTATTCATTTCTATATTTCTAAAGTTTCATTCAGTGTTTGTTTTTTATTTATTTTGTGTGAGAGAGAAAGTGCAGGGGAAAGGGACAGAGAGAGAGAGAGAGAGAGAGAGAGAGAGAGAGAAACTTCCCAGCAGGTTCTGCCGTGTCAGTGCAGAACCCAATGCGGAGCTCAAACTCACAAACCCTGACATCATGACCTGAGCCCAATCAAGAGTTGGACACTCAACCAATGAACTGCCCGCACCCCTTTAGAAAGATTTTTTAAAAATAAAAATAAATATTAGTTTTATCATTTACCTTCTGTATCACGGAAGTCACATCATTGATCTTCTTTGCTAATGTGATAAATGAAGATTATTTATGGCATTTCAAATGTAAATACAAATGGCACTACTTCAATAAATCTACTGATCATTGTCCTGATATGTAATTTCCTTCTTTTTTTAGTATTCCCATCAAAAGGTATATGACACATATTTCATTAGCCTCCTTTTCTGACCCTACAATGATTTCTTTTTGCTTTTTAAACTGGCATTATATTTACTTTATTCATAAACATTTAAATACTTTCTAACTGAGTGTGAAAAGTTTTCTGAATTACAGACAAAATTGTATTAGAAATTTTATTTAAAAATAAAAAAAAATTTTAACGTTTATTTATTTTTGAGAAGAGAGAGACAGAGCATGAACGGGGGAGGGGCAGAGAGAGAGGGAGACACAGAATTCGAAACAGGTTCCAGGCTCTGAGCTGTCAGCACAGAGCCCGACGTGGGGGGGTAGGGGGGGTTGGGTCTTGAACTCAGCACCTTGACATTGCGACCTGAGTGGAAGTCGGACGCTTAAATAACTGAGCCGCCCAGGCGCCCCCTGTATTAGAAATTTTAAGACACTTCTGATATTTTTTTTTCAAGTTCTTTTGGTTCACACGTTGTGTTTGGTAGGATTTTTTCCAATTTTCTGTCTAGTTTTAAATATATTTGCATTTCTTCATAATATCCTTCTCTGTTACTTTTACTGTGGTACAAGGCACATACAGATGGGTCACATGGTACACGTGCCAACAGATGGCCGAGTTTTCAGTGTCACCACTGCATGGAATGAGAAAATGAATATTACCAACACTGCGAAAACTTCTTGTCTGCCTTTTAAAAACACTTTATAGAAATAGAATCAGAGAGTATGCATATTTTATGTTTAGCATTTTCAGGCGAAGCCAAACTTGTGTGGTTCATCCATATGTAGCCGCATGAAGTTGTCAATGGTCCACATCTCTTTGCTGTTCTGTTGTCAGATTGTCCTACGTGGCATTCGCCCATTCTATTGCGGATGCTCTTGGATATTTGGGTGTTGGTCATTTGGGGTTGCTTTGAGTTATTCTACTATACATCCTTCACAATCAGCTTTTACTAAATGTATGTGTGTCATTTCTTCCTTCTATAACCTTACCTGGCTGATCTCTTAATGCTGCTTGAGAGGGAAGCAATTGAGATCGTGCATTGATAACATTCTTCCTTTGTGTGTGATTGACAAAGGTACCCATTGTCTGTAAACATTACTTTAGCTTCATCCTAAAAGCTTTGATGTATTTTCAGTTTATTATTATTCAGTACGAGGTAATTTCTCTCATCCAGTACAAGATACTTTCCAAGATTTCATCTTTGAACTGTACATGTTTCAGAAGTCTCTCACTTTCCACATGTTAGGAAATTTCCCAGATTTCTTTGCATTGTTTCTTCTCATTTATTTCCTTGTCTTCAGAGGAAAAACTTTGAATCTTTCCATGCTTCCATCCTTAAACTTTTTGATCCCTATGGATGACCTTGAACACTTTCTATATATGTCAGTTAAGTCAAGCTGGTTCCACTGTTTTGACAGTCTTCCATAGTCCTCTTGCTTTTGTGACAAGCTGGTCTTACTGAAGGAAGAGATTTCAGTCTTCAGCTATACCCATTGAATTGTTTATTTACCCTTCTAATTCTGTCAGTTTCTATTTCATGTATTTAAGGGTTCTGTTCTTAGGTAAATAATGTATGTTTATAATTGTTTGATCTTCCTCTTATATTGACAGCCTTAACATTTGGAAATGTTTCTTTTACTTTCTATTAATATTTCTTGTTTTAACAGCTGCTTTGATATTAGAACAGCCATTTCTGCTCACATCTTTGCTTACTGTTAGTAGGGTCTACTTTTTGTTATCCCTTTATTTTCACCTCTTTGTGTCTTTGAATCTACAGTGTGTCTGTTACAGACAGTATATAGGTGGATATTACTCTTTTATTCAGGATGACACTTTCTATCTTATACTTGAAATATTTATTTAATTCACATGAGTATAATTACTGGGATATTTGGATTTAGGTATCCCATTTGCTATTTTCTATACTTATGTCTTGTTTTCCTCTTCCACTTTACCTCATATCTTTTATATTAAACACATGCTACATTAGTGTTGCATTTTACTTCCTCTATTGTTGTCTTTGGTATATTCTTAAATTATTTCCTTAGCAATAATTGTAGGTATTACAAATCTATCTTTTGTTTGTTTTTATGGAGATGATATTGGCATCTAACATTGCATACATTTACTGCTGACAATATGTTCATTTGGTAAATTTATGTGTTGCCATATGATTACTATGGCCATGTTAGATAACACCTTTGTCATGTCACATATTTATCATTTTTTGTATGTGTTGAGAGAAGATAAAAATTAGTCTTAGCAACTTTGAAGTTTATAATACAGCAATGATGTCTGTAATCACTATGTTGTACATTAACCTCCAAAAATTATCTGCTAGCTGTAAATTTGTATTCTTTTTTTTTTAATTTCAATGTTTACTTTTTGAGAAAGGAGGAGAGAGACAGACATGATCGGTGGAGGGGCAGAGAGAGAGGGAGACACAGGATCTGAAGCAGGCTCTAGGCTCTAAGCTGTCAGCACAGAACCTGACGTGGGGCTCAAACTCAGAAAGCATGAGATCATGACCTGAACAGAAGTCGGATGCTGAACCGACTAAACCACCCAGGAATCCCGAAAATTTGTATTCTTAAACATCTTCACAAACCCCCAACCCACAGTCCCTGATAAACACATTCTAATCTTTGTTTTTACCATTTCAGTCTATTAGATTTCATATGAAAGACAATGCAATATTTGTCTATTTCTGTGTGATTTTCGTCCCTTACCATAATGCCTTCAAGGTCCAACCATTTGTTACAAATGGCAAGATTTCCTTCTTTCACCTGGTTAAATAATATTTCAGTGTGAGTATATGTGTGTATTTGTGTGTTTGTACGTGTATATATATCACACTTTCTTCAACTTTATGCCGGTGCCAGATACTCCGGCTCCTTCCATTTCTTGGCTATTGCAAATAATGTTGCAATGAGCATGGGTATACAGTTATACCTTTGAGATGCTGATCACTTACTTTGTTTTTTTTTTGAAAAAATTGTTAATGTTTATTATTTTTGAGGGCCAGAGGGGTAGAGAAAAGGGAGACTCAGATAAAGGAGGCTATAGGCTCTGAGCTTTCAGCACAGAGCCCAATGTGGGGCTCATCCATATGAACAGGGAGATCATGACCTGAGCTGAAGTTGAACACTCAACCAATGAGCCACCCTGGTGCCCCATTGATCACTTACTGTAAACACATATGTAAGAGTGACTATTTTCCATTGTGGCAGAACCAATTTACATTTCCTCCAAAGGACTGGAGGAATTGCAATCCCAAAGGATTGCATTTTCCTGATTCTTGATATTGAACACCTTTCATGTACTTATTGGCCATTTGTATGTCTTCAGAAAAATGTATACTGAGGCACTTAGCCCATTTTTTACATTGGATTTCTCTCTTTGTTTTTATTCTGTTGTATGAGTTCTTTATATATATATTGTACATTAGTCCCTTATCTGATATTGGTTTACAGATATTTTCTTCTCTTCTCTCCATGATCTCTCAACTATTTGATTCTTTCCTTTGCTAGGCAGAAACTCTCTAGTTTAATGCAGTCCCTCTTTTCTTTTTTAGTTTCTTTTGCTGTGATTTTTATGACTTATCCCTGAAATCATTGCCTACACCAAAGTCAAGGGTCTTTTTCCTTTGGTCTATACCAGTGATTTTCTATTTGTTATATATTTTAATGTCACCAATTTTTGTCTTTTTGTTTCAATTGAATGAATTCCAGTTAGCATTTCTGTAGGGCATGTCTAATGTCTTCTGACACATGGCTTTAACAACCACCACTGGAGTCATGCTGCTGCTTTCCCCAGACTGCCATCTGTGGCGAGAGTTGAAACTTTGATACACCATCTTCTCGGATGCTGGGAAAGTCTATCTCTTCTTCATTTCTGAATGACAGCTTTGCTGAGTAAGGCATTCTTGGTTGATATTTTATTTTCTCCCCTTTGACCACTTTCAGAATGTCATCCCATTAGCTCCTGCTTTCTACAGGAAGAAGATCTTGTGAGATGACTCTTTTTGGGGTCTGGAATGGCAAGCTGACCGCAGAGCTTTCGTAGCAGTATTGGATCTGTTCCCCAAGATCAGACACAGATGGAACTACCAAAGCAACTGGCTTTTGGTGCATAGGTTCCTTTGTTGTAGCTGTGGCACTGGGGTCTCAGTTGGAGACATGTGTAGATATTCCACGCAAACTGTACCTGTGTCTCAGGGGCTCACCATTGCGACTCTGGATAGCAGAGGATTGTAGCAGGTACAGAGGCCCTGGATGACAAGGTTCATTGGTGACTGCGGCCATGGGCAGTGTGTGGTAGTAGCATATGCTGGGGATGGGGAGTCCTAGTTTCTACTCTGTCCCAGGTGGCAATTCCAAGATAGCAGCAGCATGATCCAGTGGTGGCTTGTGAAAGCCATGTGTCAGGACCCAGGGATCTGGACACAGACCTCTAGATTCTTGGTCTCCAATGACAGCTAAGGCTTTAGTGTGGAAGCTGAAAGTGTGTCTGGGCATGCAGCGGTATAGCAACAGCAATGAGGATTCAGAGCCCTACAGTTGGACCAGAGAGAAGAGACTCAAGGCAGTGGTGACTTGGCCTTACCAATGAAGGGTCAGAGTCTTGAGCTACCATAGGTGGAGAAAAGTATTCAGGTGTTAGCCATGGTAATTCAGGTCTAGGCCTGGGAGGCCTGGGAGTCTAGGCCTGGGAGGTTTTGAGGTTCCAAATAGCAAGAGCATCCTTTGCAATGAAGACACAGGGTCATTAAATGGAACATGGTGAGTGGGGCTCAAGGCAGCAAATATCTGCACCCATAGTGGCAGTTAATGCACACCTTAGGATCTGGGGTCAGGTCTCAGGAAACAGCCCCAGTGATTTGACACAATGCCCTAACCTGGGACCAAGAGTGGGCAAAAATCAGACACAGTTCTAGTCTTGTATACACGATGTGCTATGACCACCAATCCCTAAGAGCAGAATTGGAGCCCTTGAAGGCAAGTCTCATCATAGCAACACCTCCAGCCTCTGGGAGGAGGTGTAGAGGGCACACTCTGGGCTGTTCCAACAACTGGGATTAGAATGGATGGGCCCCTTCTGTTGCAAAAGCTGCAGACATCCCCATAGTTGAAGCTTACTGGGTTCTCCTGCTCCCCTTCTTTCCATGAGGTGACTCTCTATGAGAGGATTCCTCCAGGTGCCAAGTCGCTCTCAGCTGCAGGGTTGGGTGATGCAGGCCAAATGCTTCTTCTCCTTCCATGGGACCATCCTGGATTTTTGATCGGCACCAGATTTTTGGTGTTTCTTTCTGGTCTAGAGCTTTCCCTGAGCCGTTTTTAGTTTGAACTTGTTTAGTTACCATTCTGACTGATTTTGTGGGCAGATGAGCATTATGACCTCCTAGTCTCCATCTTGCTCATGGCACTCTTTACACATATACAATTAACTGATTGTCATCTACGCCCCATGAATCCTGACTAATTTCTGATAAAATATAATAATTAGCACTAACAAGCTCCTTTCCACCACCTATTATAGGTATGCTTCAACTTTCCAAAAATTTGGATTACCTCACTTTGCTTCTCTGAAAGCACTCTGAATACCAGCTTTTGCTGAACAACAGAAATCTGAAGGGGATTTTTGTGTTTAGGACAAAAGGCGAAAAGTGAAAATTGTGTTCAGGGCTAGTTTTACTGTTTAGTGTCAGCTCACACCTCAAGCAGCAAGATTCGTCCTGTCAAGTTCATTTCTCGGAAACTGTATACCCTGTGTAACAGTATCGAGCATAGGTTTGAACTGTACTTTTGAGTGTCTGTGCTTCATCTCAATTTATTTTTTGTTTCCACTCACAAGGCATGTCTTGAGGTGTCAGAAAAGCCTAAGGAGGTTACATGTGTTATGGGTCTTTTGGGGGTGGTTGTTTTTTATATCAGGAAATGCTCAATCATTTTTCCATGTAAATCAGTGTTATTTGCTTTTTCACTTTACACCATTTCAGCTTCGGAAAGTTTTCATAGGAACAATCTGCTTTCAGAGAGAACGGGAAATCCATCCTTCTATCCACGTTGTAATGAGGCCAGCTAGCACTGGTTACTGAACACCAGTTACTCGTCAACGTACCTTCTCTGCTTTCATGATTTCACATTAGAGACCTGAAATGAGGCATTCGTGGTGACTTTGCAACACAAATATTTGTAACTGCTAAAATATATAAGGCATATGGTATTCACCCGACCATACGGTGTTATAATAATGGCCTTGATAATCTTCTTTCTCAACATAATTCAGAGAGAAAAATACACAGGTTTTGAAATTTACTGACACATCTAACGTTTCTGCTGATCTCTATTCCTTCTTGTGGGTATGCATTACCATCTACATCTGTTACTTTTAGCTTGAAGAACATGTCTGAAAGGAATGTGTACTAACAAAAATTGTTAAGTTTTGTGTTTGATGTGGGGTCTTTATGCATCTTTTCTTCCTGAAAGACAGCTTTGCTGAATTATAATTCTTGTTTGACAGGTCTTTTTGCTTTGTTTTCTTTTGTTTTGGGTTTTTATGTGTTTGTGTGGGGAGTTGCTTTTGTTTTTGTTGTTGTTGTTGCTTTGTTATTTTTAGTATTTTCCTGGTGAAACTTATCTATTAATCATATTGTTATTTTCCTAAATATAATGAGTTGTTTTTCTCTTTCTCTTGCTATGATCACCTATTTTTGTTGGCTTGCCTTTCATGTTATTCTTAAGCTGTTGCAAACAAAACAAAACACAACAAAACGACATTTACCACATTACCCATGTTAAAAAAAAATAGACTACTTTGTTAGAGAAGTTTTAGTTTCATAGCAAAACTCAGACATAGCACAGAGCTTTTCTGCATTCCCCTACTGTCTGTGTGTCAAGGCACAAGCAGTTCGTAGACTCTCTCATTTTCAAAATCCCTCAGTGGGTGGTTCACTTGCTACAACTGATAAACCTGTACTGACACCTCTTTATCACCCAAGGTCCATAGTTTACTTTCAGGTACTCTTGATGTTGTGCATTTTAAAAGCTTGCAAAAATATATAAGGTCACGTGTGGAGTTATACAGAATAGTTTCCCGTCCTTCAAAATGCTCTGTGCTCCACTTATCCATTCTTCCTTCCCCCGAAACCCTGTCAACCACTGATCTATTTACCGTCTCCATAATTTTGTTTTTTCCAGATGGTCATATAGTGGGAATCATGCTGTCCCACGTCTTACATTGCATTTCGCTAGATCATGCATCTTAACCAACGTAAGCACACATGTTAGGAGTGTTAACTATCACATTGTTGCCCGAAAGATATCTAGAAATTTCACCTTGTAAAACTGGAACTCAACTCACTGAACAATAATTCCCCTTATTGTCTTTCCCCTCATCCCTGAGCAATCACTACTCTACGTGCTCTGTCTATCACTTTTACTACTTTGGATACTTCATATAAGTGGAATCATACAGTTTTATTTTTTACTTCGTATGTATGACTGGCTTATTTCACTTAGCATAATGTCCTGGAGTTTCATCCATACTGTAGTAGGTGATAGGATTTCCTTCCTTTTTACAGCTGAATAATACTACAGTGCTATGTGTATACCACGCTTTCTTTCTCCATTCATCCCTTAGTGGACATTTGGGTGGCTTCTACCCCGTGGCTCTAAGGAATAATGCTGCAGTGAACATGGGTGTATGTATATCTCTGAGATCTTGCTTTCAATTCTTTTAGATAGTTTCCTACATTTGGGATTGCTGATTCATGGGGTAATTGTATTTTTAATTTATTGAAGAAGCTCCATACACGTCTTCATAACAGCTGACCAATTTACATTCCCAACAACCGTGTGTGAGTCTCCTCCTTTTCGACCTCCTCACTGACACATTTTTAAGAAATGTTTATTTATTTATTTTGAGAGAGAGAGAGAGAGAGAGAGAGAGAGAGAGCAAGCAGGGGAGGTGCCGAAGGAGGGAGAGAGAGAGCATCTGAAACCAGATCCACGCCATCAACAAAAGCCGATGCAGGGCTAAACCCACAAACTGTGAGATCATGACCTCAACCAAAACCAAGATTCGGACTTTACCAACTGAGCCACCCAGGTGCCCCGACACATTTGTGTGTGTGTGTGTGTGTGTGTGTGTGTGTGTGTGTGTGCATGTTGCATCCATCACAATGAGTGTAAGGTGATAACTCATCATGAATTTGATTTGCATTTCTCTACTCATTAGCTATATTGAGCATCTTTTCATATGATTTTTACCATTTGTAGATATTCTTTGGAACTTTGTGTATTTCATTTCTTTACCCATTTTTTAATTGTGTTTCTGGTGTTTGCTGTAGTCATTACTGACTTGTAGATTCCTTATGTATTTTAGATATGATTCCCTTGATTGATATATGATTTTGTAAGTGTTTTTTTTCCACTCTGTATTTTCATTGCTGATCATGCCGTTTAATGCACAGAAATGTTTCTGGTTGATAAAGCCCACTTATCTACAATGGACTTTTCCTCTTGGCTCTGTGGTTTTGGTGGCATAGCCAAGAAATCATTGCCAAATACAATGGTGTTTAATATCCCCCCTTCTTTCTTTGAGGAACTTTATAGTTTTACATCTTACATTTATGTCTTTAGTTCATTTGGAGTTAATTTTAGTATACAGTGTAAATGTAAACATCCAACTTCATTCTTCTGCATGTGGGTAGTCAGTTTCCAAACACCTTTTGAAAAGGTCCATGGTTTCCCTATTGAATCGTTCTGGCCTCCTTATCAAACCTGATTAGACCGATTATACGTGGGTTTGTATCTGGATATTTTCAAGGGATTGTTTCCCTGGGGGATTTAAGATCTGTGTCTTTCTTTTCCTTCATCTTGCTGCTTGTATCCTGTTCCAGTTGGAACCATTGTGCAAGGCAGGGGTATGGTTTCTGTGGTAGATAATGTGGCGTAAGGCTGATGGAGGTGGAAGACGTGTCACCCATCCCTGATTTTCAAACTGACTTAAGTCACTTCACAATCCACTCTCTTCCCTCAAGACTATTTCTTTGTCTGTATTTGCCAGTGTTCTTTGGTCATTTCATTATGATGTCATGAGATGTGGATTTGTACGTGCTCATTCTGTTAGCAGTTGCTACGTCTCTGGTGTCTATAAATATTTTAAATGCTATTAGTAAGCTCTTCATTCATCGTACCTTACGATTGTTGTCCTGTTTTTTTTTCTGCCTCTTTTCTTCTCACGTTCTACTTAGCCTGAAAGTGGCTTTCCTGACACTGTTTTGAAAGTCTCTGAATTCTGTAAATTCTTCTCTTTTTTCTTTTTTTTTTTTTTTTAAAGAGTACTAGACTCCAAGTTTATTTTTTTTTTTAATTTTTTTTTTTCAACATTTATTTATTTTTGGGACAGAGAGAGACAGAGCATGAACGGCGGAGGGGCAGAGAGAGAGGGAGACACAGAATCGGAAACAGGCTCCAGGCTCTGAGCCATCAGCCCAGAGCCCGACGCGGGGCTCGAACTCACGGACTGTGAGATCGTGACCTGGCTGAAGTCGGACGCTTAACCGACTGCGCCACCCAGGCGCCCCAATTCTTCTCTTTTTTCTGTCTCAACCCAAGATATAAACAAATTTTGTTACCCCTCCAATTTCATCAGTTCTTTTCTATCACATCCCATATTTTCTGTAGAGAAAATTTAGTGAATTTTCCATTTCAAGTATGTATTTGTTCACTCAGATTCTCTGTGGTTTCTTCATATACTTTTATTTGTCTATTGATATTACCTACTTGCTAAATTACCGCCATCACATGCTCCTGTAATTATTTCAACTAAGTTTTCTGTATAGTTTACATATCTTTATAAGTAGGACTTTTCAATGCTTTTTTCTAATATGTGCAACAATTACCCCATTAGAAGTTTCTATGACATATGCTTTCCCTTTGTTGGAAGATATTTTCCAATTTCTCTTCACATTTTTTAACTCTTTTTTCTTTTTTTTTCTTTTTTTTAAATTTTTTTTTCAACGTTTATTTATTTTTGGGACATAGAGAGACAGAGCATGAACGGGGGAAGGGCAGAGAGAGAGGGAGACACAGATCGGAAACAGGCTCCAGGCTCTGAGCCATCAGCCCAGAGCCCGACGCGGGGCTCGAACTCACGGACCGCAAGATCGTGACCTGGCTGAGGTCGGACGCTTAACCGACTGCGCCACCCAGGCGCCCCACTTTTTTTAACTTTTTATGTAGACACTTTTTAACATACAGCTTAGTATATATGCATTCTGTTTCATTTCTCCTAGATTTACTATGTTTTTTTGTTGTAAAAATTTTATGGCAGTATCTTCTCCACTGAAGTCTGTTTGCTGATAGTTTTCTTCAATTTTTCGGTGTTCTTATTGCTTACTTTTATGACCTTGTCACTTTGAAGCCTTGATGTTAATTACTAGTTTTTTGTTTGTTTGTTTGTTTGTTTGTTTAAGAAAGGATGTGTTCAAACACTGTAGGTCAGTACAGCTTCCACGTTCTGCAGTGTGACATCAGTGCCTGTGTGTGAATGCGGGAGGGGACTGTTCAGACCTTTACTCTCAGTTCCCAAGTCTCCTTGTGCTCTTACTTTCTCTTTGGTTCCTCTTGGTCTCCTCTCCATGTGTGTCTATTTTTTCCATAAGCTAAGAGTGTTGGAGAGCGAATGTCAACTCTTCCATTATATTCTCACATCCAGTATCTTTCCATTATATTTATGGGGGTCACAGTGCTTGACACAAACATTGCAACCTCCGACCAGGACAAGTATGGGTTTTCTTCATCATTACCGAGCGAAATCAGCACATGGAGCTGAAATTCAATGGGTACCCGTCCCCATCCCCAGTGCTGATCAGGTGTCCTCCTGTGGCACCAGCCCTTGCTCTTTGCAGTTTCTCCCAGTTGGAACAGCTTCAGTCTTCTTATCACCGAGCCAGGGGTGGGCAGGTGGGGAGACACGGGAGCATCCTAGGCGAGAAGATGACAAATGTGCATCTGACTTGAATCTCCACTGTCCATATTTCATAAGTTACTAACCTTTGATCCATTTTCTAAACTCTGAAATTGTTTTCACGGTCAGTTTGTCCTCTTCACTTAGTCCTACTAAGATAATTTTATACTTTCGTGTCCACTGTGTAACATTATATTATAATTTGAAAGTGTCTACAGAGGAAGAAAGGATGAACTTTTTGTGTTATTACAGAATTCAAATGAGAATAAGAGCTTGTATTTGACTCCCAATATATTTTGTTTTCTCATAGTTTTTGTTGAATTTACTCTCTATTACTACATGGATTAGAGGCTCCCAGAGAAGCCATCATAGTTCATCTGTGCAGCCAAAAGCCTTAACATTTTCTTCCGAAGTGTAAGTCCCATGACAACTTTTTATTTTATGCCTCACAAGAATTGTTCTTAGAAACAAAAAGAGCAATGTGTGAACAATCGGATAAACACAGTAGTTGAAGGTTTTCCAGAGAAAAATGGTATGGGAAATCTTGAGATGGAGATATATAAGTACGAGTCAAAATGGATGGTTTATTCCTCAAAATACTGTGGTACATACTAAGAGATATAAGTAATCTTATGGTAAGATTAATGAGATTTAATTCTCTGTATTTCAGGTTGTCAGTATCTTCAGAGATTGACAAGAATTGTCAAAATATCAATTTTCGTACAAATTTTATTTTGAACCGTGCTCACGAAGAAGACAATATGTTTGTAAGCACCAGGCATTTTAGTTACCTCATTTTGGTAGAATGCTGTTTCACCATTGATAAGGAATCCATCACTCATTACTTCAACAGCCATACAATTGTTTTCGTTGCACATTTTGAAGATAATGTATTTTAGTGTAATTTTAGATTCACAGCAAAACTAAGAGGAAGTTGCAGAGAACCCTCTATTGCCCCTGTCTGCACACGTGCATGGGGTTTTCCATTATCACCATCATTCACTAGAACGTTTCATTTTTTATCAACGATGAATCCGTATCAATGGATATATATCACCCAAAGTCCAACGTGTACCTGAGGCTTCATTCTTTGTGGTATAGAACTGTTTCTCAAATTTAATTATATTAATGTAAAAAATATATACTGAGGTATATATTATTTGTTTCTTACGCTTTTGCTACTTAGTAACATTAATTATATGTATATGTCTGTATATATATATATATATATATATATATATATATATTACAAATCATGATATTATTGTAAAAATTCTCAACAAAGTGAATAATTCCATTTGTATTTCCAAGGTAATTAATTTGTCCTAACCCTTAAAGGACCTCAAATGAGGATTGAACCACCCAGGGTGATGAGGTTATCAGTCAGAAATGAGTCAGGAGACAGAAACAAGGGGACACTTGAAGTAAACATTTATCTACTTATAAGAGAAAGCTTACTAAGAGGAAAGGATAGTAGCTAAAGAAAATTACAAAGAATATCATAGAATTAAAGGATAGATACTGAAGCCAGATCTACTCTCTGAAGAAGGGATTCAGATGTCATTGAAGACGATGTGGCTATACACAGCTTCACGGCTGACAGGCTCACTGGATTGGCCTGGGACAGATCAGCTCCACACTCCTCGGGCTGAACTTGGTGAGGAAGGAACTCAGGCTGTGACTGGCAAACAGGAAGAGCTCCCTGTCACAGCGTCAGGAGGAAAGACCAGAAGACAAGAAACTGACAGTTTGCCTACAAGAACTTGCTGGAGGACGAAAACACGTGACTTCCTGCAAGACTGCAACTGGCAACCAAGCCATGGTGGCCAAAGGAGAGAAAACACCATGAAGCCAGGAAGAAGAGCCCTTTCTGCTGCACTGGCTCTCCATTGTCTTTTACTGACAAAAGTCAACTTCATGTAAGATGACAAGAGAGAAAATGGATAGGATCTTCCACTGTTATCTGAGAACAGGGCACTGAGGGTGGGTTTGGAGCTGAGAGTACTAAATGAACGGCCCCTTGAGGTTATCATAGAACACCCACAGGGTTGCTGTATAAGAACCATTCAGATCGTCCCACTTCCTCCGATGATGGAACCAAAGTGTACTCTCCAAATCTCTCTTGGTACCACACTATCAAAGGTTAAACTCATTTTGAGGTAGAGATTGCTTTCTAGTTGGAAAATAACCGGTGTCTTATTTGTTGTTTTCCTTACATGGGCTCAAATACTTTGGAAAAGATTCGTTTTTTTTAATGTATTCATGCACACACCTCTGTCAGTCTTTACAACCGTGCTAAAAAATACTTTGAGGCAAAAAAAAATGAAATGTTAATAATAGAGAAAACAAAAAATTAAAATCTACCGAAATTAGTGTGGGTCAAACGTTTAGTTATTGCCAGAATTCAAGACAAACTTGAGTAATTTGATAATGATTCAGAGATATTTCAACCCTAATTCAATTATAAGAGGGAAAGAGATTAAACTCTATTATTACATGCAAACCAAATTCATATCACATACATTTATATCTGTGATGATAGACATATTCTTTATATTCTCTGTACATAATCCTCATAGTCTTCTAGAAAAATTATATGAATAGTCAAAATGAATTGAATTTAGTTGTTAATGGGAACTGTAACTAATTACTAAAGTTGTGTTTCATAGTACCCAAGTTTGCAATGACATTGAAAATTACACATTAACTTTTCATTTACCTGTTTGTGGTTTGGCTATGTTCTAACTGCTCAAGGCTGGACTTGACTCCAGACTACTTGTTATAGCTGATCAAGGCTGGACCTTACTCCAGACTGCATACACGTTCAGCTCAGATCCGTGTATAGATTTCATTTTGAGAAGACCGGGCTGCCTGGTCTATGATTTTATAGCAGAGATAACAGGTAGCAGAAATGTATCTCTTAGTTCCTGGTCTCTGAAGTCATGAGGTATCACATTCCCACTCACGTTACATTGTGAAAACAAGTGATCACATCCTTACATTATGTTGTGAAAACAAGTCACATGGGCCAACTTCTCGTGGTTGTCTGTAGAGTATACTCTTTTCAAAGTTGTCAGAGGGAAGAAATGTAGATTCACTGAAAATAATCTAATCTACCGTTATAGCCATAGGAATTTTTTTTATTATATTGCTTGATTTAGATAAGTTTGTAAAAGAAAATATGGATAGTTTCTAAAAGATATGTTTGCAAAAGTAAATGATTGGGAAATGGATTAAAAATTTAGTACTTTCTTAACTTCCCAACTGGGTCTTTTTCTTCTGTGCTGAAAATCCTCATAAAGCAGTTTTCTACAGTGACAGACATAATGGTATAGGTGCTTTCACCACGGTCCTTGATCAACTTACAAATAAGCTATAAGCATACAGGTGTAAAGTAAGGACATTGGCAGTGAACGCGGTCACTTCATGAAATTTCTAAGTGCACACTTGTAGTCCTGGGGCTCAGTTATGTAACTGCTCTGGCTCAGTTTCCTCTGCTAGAAATTATGGAAGAAATAGTGTCTTATTCATAGTTACTTGACGAGTATTTGAACAGTACCTCTTGGCCCATGAGTGTTCACTAGATCTGAGTCGTTTTGGCTTAAGAGCTTGATGCTTTTGTGCCATCACCTGCTAGGCATAGATTTCATTAAAGTTAAACACCAAAAATGGGAACCCGTGTGTCTACGTGTAACAAAGGAGAATATAAATTGTTTAATTTAAAACTTAAATGTGTATAAATACAGGAATAATAGATGTAAGTACCTCCAACTTCTGAAGACATTAATGAATTTTACATGATTTGGCATCATTGATGAATGCTTTGGATTAATCCTACCTATATATATAGAAAGAAGCAGTCAAACAAAACGAGGATATAGAGAAATATGTTCCAAATGAAAGCAAAGATAAAATCTCAGAAGAAGATGACATAACATGGAGATAAGCCGTCTACCTAATAACCGGTTGAAAGTAATGGTCATCAAATGCTCACCAAACCCAAGAGAAGGGTAGATGAACACAGTGAGAACCTCAGCAAAGAAATGGAAAATTTAAAAAAAAACAACAATCAGACCTGAAGAGTACAATGATGGACATTTAAAACAACATTAGAATGAATCAATAACAGATTGGGTGATGCAGAAGGATCAACTACCTGGAAGACAAGGTAGTAGAAATCATGCAAGCAGAACAACAACAAGAAAACATTACTTTTATTTTATTTTATTTTTATTCATTTTTACCTTGGGGAGAGTCAGAGAGTATTTGAAAAGGGAGAGGGACAGGAGAGATTGAGAAAGAGGATCTCAAGCTGGTCCACACTCAGTGCAGAGCCGGACGTGGGGCTCCTACCCTTGATCCTGGGATCATGACCTGAGCTGAAATCACAAGTTAGAGTCTCAAATGACGGAGCTACCCAGGAGTCCGAATTCTACAAAATTTTTCAAGGGAGTTGACACCTCTGCATCTTAAATTAGTCTCAAAACTGAAGACAATGGAAAGTTTCCAAATTCATTCCATATGGACAGCGTTACCCCGAAACCAAAACCAAACAAGGAAATCAAACACACCCAGACACACACACACACACACACACACACACACACACACACCACAGTATACGCCAATATCCCTGATCAATATGCAACAATCCTCACTCAAGTATTAGCAAACTGAATTCCACAATACAAGAAAAGGTTCAAACACCATGATTGCATAGGTTTATTCCACTTATGCAAGGATGCTTCAAGACCTGCAAATCCATCAACCTGTCACACCACATTAACTGACTGAAACATCAAAATCATGTGGCCCTTTCAAGAGATGCAGAGAAAGCACTTGACAGAATTAAAAATCCATTTATAGTAAAAAATTCCTAGAGTGGGTAGAGAAGGAATTTCCCTTCATATAATAAAGTTCATATATTGCAAGCCCACACTAACGTCATTCTCAACAGGGGAAAGCCAAAAGCTTTTCCTTTCAGATCAGGATCAAGATCAGGAAGTCCACACTTACCACTTTATTCAACACAGTACTGGAGGTCCTAGACACAGAGATCTGAAAAGAAAAATCAATCAAAGACATCCATGCTGATAAAGAAAATGCAAAACAGTCACTATTGGCAGATGACTTAATTTTCTAGAAAAAAAAAATGAGACACTACACCAAAGTAACCTATTAGAATTAATAGGTGAAATCAGTCAAGTTGCAGGAAACAAAATTAATATATGGAAATCTTTTGGACTTTATACAATAGTAATAATCTGTGAGAAACAGAAATCACAACAATCCCATTTGTAATTGCAATTATAAAAATCAATTATTAAAGAATATTTTAACCAAGGAGGGGAAATTCTTACACGCTGAAAATTTAAGCTAATGTTAGAAGTAATGCGAGGATGACACAAATAAATAAATAGGAAGATATATACTGTGCTTATGGAATGGAAGATATAATATTGTGAAAGTATCCCAATTATGCAAAATGACCTATAGATTCAATGTAATCCTTAAGAAATACCAATAGCATTTTCACAGAACTAGAATAAATTACCTGAAAATTTGTATGGAACCACAAGAAACTCTGAATATCCAAAGCAATCATTAGACAGAGGAACAAAACTGGAAGAAACATGCTCTTATATTTCAAAGTCTACTACAAAGCTTTAGCAATCCAAGCGGTATAGAACAAGAGACACATAAATCAAAGGAATGGAGTAATAAGCCCAGAAATAAATGTGTATCTATGTGATCAATTAAATGTGACAAGAAGGCAAGAAGGGACACAAGGGAAAAGAGAGTCTTCAGTAAATGGTGTTTATAAAACTGGAAAAATATGTGTTAAAGAATCAAACTGGACTACTTGTTTATACCAAACCCAAAGAAACCTAAAATGAATTAAAGCGGTAGGGGTAAGGCCAGCAACAATAACTCCTAAAGAAAGCATAGTCAATAAACTCATGGAGATCATTCTCATCATTATTCTTTTAGATCTGTTTTCATAGAGAATGGCAGCAAAATGAAAAATAAACAATATGGCAAACCACAAGGCATTTCCCCAGCCAAGGATACGTTCAATAAAAGAAAAAGGCTACCTACTGAATGGGAGATGATATTTGCAAATGATGTATCTGACAAGGGGTTAATATCCAAAATATATGAAGAATTCCTCCATCTTAACACAAAAGGAATGCAAACACGTGATTCAAAAATGGAGCAAGGACCTGAATAGGTATTTCCTGAAAGAAGATATGCAGATCGACAACAGACATGTGAAAAGATGCTCAGTATCACTAATCATCAGGAAAACATAAATCAAAACCACAATGAGATCTCACCTCCCACATGTCTGAATCCAAAAAAAAAACCATGAAATAACAAATATTGGTGTGCATGTGGAGAAAAGGAAATCTTATGCACTGTTGGTGACAATTTAAATTGGTGTCGATACAATGGGCAACAGGATGGAGGTTTCTCCAAACATTTCCTCATTTTTGACACAGTTGATGGATCTAGAGGGTTTTATGCTAAATGAAATGAGTCAGACAGAGAAAGGCAAATACCATATGTTTACCTTATGATGTCAAAACAAAAAGAAACAAACAAATAAACAATAAACTCACATGCAGAGAGACCAACTTTGTGATTTCTGTAGGGGAGTGGGGACGAGGGATGGCTGAAAGAAACGAAAGAAAGTAGGTGGTACAAACTTTCCGTTATAAAATAAATAATTCACAGGGATGTAAATTACAGCATGGAGAATAGAGTCCATACCATTGTATTAATTTTGTATGGTGATGGGTGATCACGATGATTTATCATGATGATCATAGCATAATGTGTATAAATGATGAATCACTATGTCTACACCTGAACTTAATGTGATGTCACATGTCAGCTATACATCTGGGAAAATAAATACATGAAAATGAAAATAGTATTGTCAACCCATTTTGCCAAACACAAAACAAAACAGAACTACAGACCAAAGGAAACATGCACGTGAATATGCCCAAAATTATTACCAAATAAAATCCAACAATGAAAACAAAGGAAAAGAATTCCAGTGATGCAAAGTAGGTAATTTAGATAGAAAGTTTTATTGCTTGGATGTTCATGTTATTTAATTGTCTTTTAAAAGTACTTTTAAAAGTAGTTTCTCTGCCCTACACCAATATCTTTAGTGAAATTGTTAAACACTCATTAATTTTCCCCTACAGAGTTAGACTTAGGCTTTGTTTGTTTGTTTGTTTGTTGACAACAAATATTCCTATTTAAATACAGACACCTAGTTACCATTGGAGAATGAATAAGTAAACAGCATGAATAATTATTTAACATTCAAATCTCTGGAATGGTGCTATTGCTCAATATTATTCAATGTTTTATCTTTCTTACAGGCATTTATTTTTTCCAGCAAAAACTTTAATAACCTATTTACAAATAATACAAATGGAATGTAGGTATATTAAAAACGAAGGTAGAATTTGAGAAGATCCATTCAGAAATTGATGTCTTTATGGCAGTCGCAAAAAAATTGAAAACGTAGTCATTTTTCACTCTTAGTGTCAAATATAATTAAACACCCGTCTACGGGTTGATGATTTTACAATATTTTCAGTGAAATAAAAATGACATATCAAGGGCATAAGAAAAAGAAACACATAATATCTACATGTAGCAAATTTGCCTAAAAGTAAAACATAAACTTCTAAGATATTTTACACAAGGCCTAAGTCCTCAGTGTTTGTCATTCAGATGGAAGTAAGTGAACAGCCTGAGTGGTTAAGTCTCTGACCCCAACATCTCATGGAACATAAAATTTGTCAGAGACATTTGCTGAAGGACAAAGGAAATGCCACACTGCAAGCTCAAAGCCTCTACATTCTGGAGGTGTGTGAGGAGATAAATGTCTTCAAAATAGCTCAAGTGCAAGAATTTCCTGTTCAAATTTGAAGTGACACATTGATGAGAAATCTACTTTTTCCACTATTGCTTCACTCTCAGCGCTCACAGGGCCGGCAGGCTGTGAAGACCACAGATACTGTCTGGTTACGAGAGGAACCTGGTTCCCTCTGGACGATGCATGACTGTCTGGCCAACAGAAGGTATGTGTCACCACAGTCCTGCCTTTCTAGTAGTCACCTCAGTGAGTGGGAGATTATAAATGCTGGTGGGATGCACCTGAGGCACAGCCACTATACAATGAAATCACAGAGAACATTGGAATCTGCATTCCAACAATTCAGGGTAACAAACAAGAATGAGTATGAGATACATTAGAGGTCTTACAATATTCAATTTCTTGCCTGTGGAGATGTCATTAAGAATATGCATATACCTATGCATAGGTTTGCAAATCAATATAATTTAAGGTGAGGTCACAGAAGCATGAGGACAAAGAACACATGATTTGGATTTGTCATCAGTTGTCATCAAGAATATATTATATATATTCGACATTGGTCCAGTCTTTAAAAAAAAATCCCGAAAATGAGTCCATTATAGCATAAAGGTCAAATGGAATTCCTCATATATTCATTTCAATAAATGAAAGCAGTTTGATTCTTCATAAAATTCAAGATGAGGTACCTTGTGTAAAAATGTTAATTTAAACTTAACTATATACAATCCAAAGACTTTTTATAAAATTGAACAAAACTTGGCCAAGAAAGATATTCAATACTAAAAGACGCTCTTGTGTAATGAATTGTTACATGGTGTAAATGCTATGAATCAGTAATGATAAATGGTTACTGTGTTAAAAATATTTAAAATTGGGGCACTTGGGTGGCTCAGTCGGTTGGGCGTCCAAATTCGGCGAGGATCATGATCTCAAGGTCTATGAGTTCGAGCCCTACCTCAGACTCCGTGCTACAGCACGGAGCCTGGAGCCTGCTTCAGATTGTGTGTCTTACTCTCTCTAACCTCCCCCACTCACAGTCTGTCTTCCTCTCTGTCTCTCTCTCTCAAAAGGAAACAACAAAATTGTTTTAATAAAAATTATTAAAATCACTAACACATTATTGAGAACTTAGACCACTCAGATTGAGTTTAAGTGCTTTATATGCGTTGTAGTGTACGTCTTTTAATTCGTATTTTAGATTACTAAATTAGATAGCTAGACATGAAATAAATCTTTTTAATTTTTATTTTTTTTAAATTTTTCATGTTTATTTATTTTGGAGAGACAGAGAGGGACACAGAATGAGCGGGAGAGGGACAGAGAGAGGGAGACACAGATCTCAAGCATGCTCCAGACTATGAGCTGTCAGCACAGAGCCCCGCGTGGGGTTCGAACTCACGAACCATGAGATCATGACCTGAGCGAAAGTTGGTAGCTCATCCAAACGCTCAGTTGACTGAGCCACCCGGGTGCCCCTCGAAATAATTTTTGAAGCTGATACTTTGTACTTGGAGAGACAGGAGTAATTCCAGAGTTCACTGACTGCACAGTTCCTTGACTGAGGTCTGAAATTACATTTATGTGAGTTTTAGTACAACTAAACAACTGGAGTTACCCTAACTGCCTTTGAAATCATAGATCTTTCTAGACATTTGTAACAACTGTGTTCTTCCATAAATGATCTGTCCTTTTATTTATCATTTTATGCTTTCATATCTTTGCCGTTAAGTCAATTGTCACTTTCTGATGGTAAGTCCTCTTTTAAAAAATGCTTTGTTTCCTTTTGTTTTCACTATTGTTCCTGCTTTGGGCAATTTTAGTGTGTCTTGTAACATTTTGTAACATATGATATATTTCTTCTAAAATTTAACAATTCTCAGAACTCCCCAGATGTTCAAAATAAAATATCACTTTGATAGCACTGCATTACTTTTTAGAAACACAGTTTCAAACCACAAATAAAAGTCATTTGCAACAGGGAATTCCTATATGTACTAAAAACAATATTCTCCAATCTTAGAGCACCTAATTTTCAACCAGTAATGGGCTTTAACATTGTCAAAATTGATACAACACTTTTTTGTAATACAGCACTTTAATTAATCTGGTTATTCTAATAGTGTTGAAATATGTCTGTGGAATCTGACCTTACATTAATGAGGACACTAGTATTCATGAATTCCTTTCTTCTTCACTAATTTAGTGCTTTACATGTTTTGCAACCAATACTATTCTGCTATTATTGTAAAAATCCACTTATTCTATCATGAAACACTTATTTCAATCTCTACACAAGTTAGTACCAGACTTTCTATTGTTCAACTGCAAATGAGGAGTCTCCCTCACCCTGCACCCCACCCGGTGTCACTGTACTAGCAATGTCGTCAGCACATGACACACACTCTTGATCAAGACCTTCAGGGCAGTTTCATCCACATTGTAGCTGACACTACTCAGCTGCAGACATGGACAACCAAGGCGTGACTTACGCGGAACTCCATCATGCTAAGGGCTCAAAAAGACAGCAAGTGCAACCTAAGGGCACGAAAAGTTCCATTTCAGTAACTGAGGAGGAGATAGCCTATGCAGAATTGAATCTTCAAAATGCTTCTCGGGACCTTCAAGGGAATGGCAAGAACTCTCCCTGCAAAGGTAAAAAACATGTAATGCAGACCAGTATGTCTGTTTTAGGATTTGAAGTTGGGGTGTAGGGGTGTAGGGAAAGAGTAGGAAGTGATCTCACATAGTTTTCATTTGTGAGGACCAGAGCTGGAGGTTGGAATATGGTATTGTAATTGAATGCATTGGTATATTCTGAGAGAAGATTCCAATGATAGTGATGGGTTTGAGGTGCAGGTTATTGTATGTGATTCCGTGTGCATTGTGGGTTCTCTTGTTTGTAAATCTCCTAAATGATTGTTTGCGGGCATCCTTTTTCAGTGTTTGCCTTTCTCTTCCTACTATTCACCTTCATGTCCAGAGAAGCTCATTGCCGGTATCTTGGGAATCCTCTGCCTCGTCTTGATGTCCACTGTGGTAACAATAGCTGTTATTCCCTGTAAGTATGTGTTTGAATGACTAAAAGGGAATATTTCACCTTACTGATCATCAGTTCCTCGACATAGTGTGTAACACTTTGAATTTATTGTCTCATTTTAATGCATGTGTGCTCTAAATGTGGAATGATTATTTGGAGTTTATCTAAAGTAGAAATAACAGAATAAGTTTAGGGAGAATTAAACACATATTTGGATTTAATAACTCAAAGTCAAGTCATACAGGAGACTTTATGGTGAAATACACATTAACTCTTGAGATTGCTTAAAGGAAATATTGTAAGAGATGGTGAGGTTTGGTTCTTTAAGCTTTTGAAATGTTTACCCCCTCATGTTCATTATTTTATTCAATTTTTCTGGTAAAATAGCACACCCAATTTTAAACTAGGAAACTCAAATTATTATGATTTATTTCATTGAATATTATTTTTTTTGAGAATTGCTTTAATGTTCTAGCTACTGAAGGACCAGATCGGAACAAAACGTCCCTGGAAACAAGGATCCGGAAAGGTACAACATCCCTTGCAAAATTCTGTTATTAGTTTCGTGTCTCTTTGAGCTCTGTCTTCAAGTAGGCAAAGATGATAACAAATTCTTTGGGAAAAAGTGAATTAGAAAATCACTTAATGAACTTTCAGAACTGATGGAGAAATACTCATTCAAAATCACCGTACCTGCTGTTAACAATTGCCTCACATTTCCTCCTTCTACAACATGGTAAAAGGTAAATCATTCCATAAAGACGGTTGTGTAAGTGATTCTCAGGACATGCAGAGGTGGACATTTTTGTGGTTGCTTTATATGTGCACATAAATTAGGGGATGAAAGCCTGACTCTTCTCTGAGTGTGTGTGTGTGTGTGTGTGTGTGTGTGTGTGTGTTTTGTTTTAATTTTCAAATGGGGTCTTGTGAGGGTCTACGAATGTTATGTACACATATGTGTATCCATAGACACTATGTAAAGTTTCATTTTGTAATATTCAAAGCTTTTTGGATAATATCTCATAATCTCTCTCCAGCGTGTCTCTGTTGTCATTGTCTGAAAGAGTGGTTTATGTATTCCAACAATTGCTATTACATTAGCACTGAGGGAAAATCGTGGAATGAGAGTTTGACGTCTTGTGCTTCTAAGAACTCTAACCTGCTCTACTATGATGATGAAGAGGACAAGGTAAGTTTTCAGATGTTTCCAGATTGTATTAAAAGCTTGTCATTAAATGGGGCTCCTGAGTGCCTCAGTGGATTAAGCCTCCGACTTCGGCTCAGGTCATGATCGCAAGTTTCGGGAGTTTGAGCCCCACAGCGGGCTCTGTGCTGACAGCCCAGAGCCTGGAGTCTGCTTCAGATTCTGTGTCTCCCTCTCTCTCTAATTCTCCCCTGCTCATGTTCTCTCTCTGCGTCTCAAAAATAAATAAATGTTAAAAAATAAAAAGAAAAATCTTGCAATTAATATTATGCTTGTAGAATTCATCCATAGTTTTATATGTATTTGTAGTTTATTTTTTAAAGTGTTTAATATTCCATGGTTTGACTCTATGACACATTATTTATAGTTTTATACCTTGAATGTACATTTGATAATTTCCAGTTCTTGCTTTTCATAGGATCTTGCGCTTCTAGAAATGCTCTTTTGTCTGAAATTAACTTTACTATTGAATTTCACAACACATCAAGGAAACTAGGCATATGATTGTGCACATTGATTACAATGTAGTTAGAATCACACAATTCTAAATTACATCATGAGACTGAAGTTTTGAGCCTTTATCAGGCCTGCCCATTTTCTTTTTATGAAATATCTCTGCTTATTTTGGGGCTGTATATCAATGGAATCATTCAGGGTGCACTTTTATGTGGGTCTCCCTTCTCTCCCAGGTGCTACTTGTAATCCATCTATATTAACACACTTGTCTACAGTTTGAGAATTTTCATTGCTCTATGAATATGACATGTTAAAAACCATTCTCAGAAATTTAGTTCCTTTTTCATATGTGGGTATTATGAATAATTATGTTAGGAAAAGTCTTTACTATGTCTTTCTCCACATATCATATTTATAATCATGTATTACACATAGTGACATATTATATATTTATGTAACATAAATGTATGGTTTTCATAATAAAATAATAATGTATAAATATAACATAATTGTATTCATGTATAATTATGCTACATTTCTCTGTAGGCATTAGTATGCAATTGCATAGTCATAGATATGTGTATATTTCAATATAAAAATTTATGCCTACATTTTTTTTTATTTTATTGTGTAAACTACATTGTACCAAATAGGCCTTTGATCTAAAAGTCCTGTGATCAGTATTCTCAGAAAAATTAATTAATATGTTCTGATGGTTATTCATAGTACCATTTTCCTGGGCTGTAAATCTCAAGGCTCTTCTCTTTTGTGAGAATGAGAAGTGCTGGGTTGTGTCTCTTGCCCATTTCTCCAGGACGGTGTCTTCTTTTCACTTCTCAGAAGTCTTTGTCATATTTTAGACATGAGCTCTTTTTTCAGTTTTTAAGATGCAAATACCTGCATCTGCATTTTCGCTCTCCTATTGGAGTCTTTTAATGATCAGAATTTTTATGTTACCATGGTCCTACTTAGCGTTTTGTACATTACAATGAGTATTATTGGACCTATTTCATAAGTTAGCCAAAGTTCATGAATAGAATTTCCTGTATTATTTTCCTGTATTTACCTTTTTTTATTTCTTTCTTTTTAACGTTCCATTATGATTTATGACCCAATTAGAATTTATTTTTTGTGATGCTTTATGTCTGAGGCTGTGAGATAAGAGTGAAAGTTGTATATTTCTACATCATTACCTCATTGACGGAGCATCATTGATAGCAAAGTAGGTCTTTTCTTCATCAGTAACTTTATATACATAAAGTTATATATATATATATATATATATATATGTACAGATGTGCTCTAATCTCCTTGGTATAAGTAATATAGATATTATATATCTTTATATAGATGATTGTATATTCATAGATCACAGTCTACACAGTCTATCACAACCCACAGCAGTTCGAGTAAAATGTAGAGACTTACTTGCTTTTATGGTCCATTACCGTGTCCCATTTATACTGTAAGTGTCCTAAATCATGCATGTTATAACTTTGCTTCAACTGACACTTTTGCTTCAAATATCAATTTTGAAAACACAGGAAGTGAAGGGAAGTCCATAATACCTGGTAAGAATTTTATTCTTACATTTGTCCTCTGTTTCTTCCTTATGATCCAAAATGCCTTCTTTTACCATGTATTCTCCATAGCAATTCTTTCATTGGGTTCAGGGCTAGTTTAATGTTAGAGAAGCAGCTCACAGCACGAGGAACAAGACTGTTCCTGTCAAGTTCATTTCTCAAAAAACAGTACACTCTGTATATCAGTATCAGGCGTAGGTTTGAACTGTATTTTTGAGTGTCTGTGCTTCATCTCAATTTATTTTCTGTACCTCTCCATTCACAAGTCTTGTCTTGAGGTATCAGAAAATCCTAAGGGAGGTTATTTTTTGTGTTTTGTGTTTTGGGGGTGGTGGTGAATTTTTGGAACAGGGATGCTCAGCAATTTTTCCCGTGTAAATTAACGCTATTTGCTTCCTCAATATACACTATTTCAGCTTAGGAAAGTTTTCATAGGAACAACCTACTGTCAGAGAGAGAGGAAATCTGTACTTCTGACAGTGCTGTACTGAAGCCAGCTTGCACTGGTTTCTGAACACAAACTATGCATCTCTTTACCTTCTCTGCTTTCATGATTTCACATTGGAAACCTGAAGGGAAGCATTCGTGGAGACTTTGTACCACACACATTAACAAATGTTAAAAATATAAGGTTTGTAGTATAGATCCCACCATACAGTGTTATAATTATGGCTGCAAATATCTTATCTTTTCAAGAAATTCAGAGAGGAAAATTCATACGCAGATCTAAACATTTACCAACCTATTTATCATTTCTGGTGATCTCTAATCCTTCTTGCAGATATGTGTTACCATCTAGTGTCATTTTACTTGTAGCTTGAAGAACATTGTTGAAAGGCAGGTGTAGTAAGAAAAAATTCTGTTCATTTTTGTGTCTGATGTGGGGTCTTTATGCATCTTGTTTTTTGAAAAACTATTTTCTGAATGTATAATTCCTGTTTGACAGGTATTTTTGCTTTGTTTTGGTTGTTTGTTTATTTGGTGTGTGTGTGTGTGTGTGTGTGTGTGTGTGTGTGTGTGTGCGCACGCGCACACACAGGTAGTGGGTTTCTTTCTTTCATTTCCCCACTATTTTTCTGGTGAGAACTCATCTTTTAATCATATTGCTATTTAGCTAAAGATACTGAGTTGTTTTTCTCCTGCCCTTGTCAAGATCACCTCTTTTTGTGGGTTTGACTTTGATTTTATTTTTTAAGCTGTTGCAGAAAATACCATGACCCCATAACATAGAATTTAACACATTACCCATGTTAAAAAAATAGCCTAGTGTCTTAGAGCAGTTTTAGGTTCATAGCAAAACTCAGACATAGCACCGGTATATGCTGTATTCCCCTCCTGTCTATGTGTCAATGCAGGAGCAGTTCATGGACTCTCTCATTTTCAAAGCCCTCAGTGGGGTGGCTCACTTGCCACAACTGATACACCTGTAGTGACAAATCATTATCAGCCAAAGACCATAGTTTACTTCAAAGCTTACTCTTGAGGTTGGGCACTTTATGTGTTTGGAAAAGTATATAGTGACATGTATCAAACATTATGGAGTTCTACAGAATAGTTTCCCACCCTTCAAAATCCTCTGTGCTCCCCCTATCCATCCTTCCTTCCCCCTAAACCCTGTCAACCACTGATCAATTTACTGTCTCCAGAATTTTGTTTTTTCCAGAGGGTCATATAGCGGGAATCCTATACTCTCGCACATCTTACATTGCGTTTCACTAGATCATCCATCGTAACCAGTTGAAGCACCCAGTTTAAGTTAGGAGGGCTAACTATCACATTGTTGCAAAGTATATCTAGAGCTCTCCCCTTGTAAAACTGGAACTCAACTCACTGCACAATAATTCTCCTTCAACACTTTCCCCTCAACCTGAGCAACCACTATTCTACTTGTTGATTCTATCACTTTTACTACTTTGGATACTTTCTATAAGTGGAATCAAACAGGTTTTTTGTTTTTTTTTTTTCATCTGTATTACTGGCTTATTTCACTTAGCATAATGTCCCAGAATTTCATGCATATTGTGGCAGGTGATAAGATTTCCTTCCATTTACAACTGAATAATATTACAGGGTTATGTGTATACCACGCTTTCTTTCTCCATTCATCCATCAGTGGACATTTGGGTGGCTTTTGCCCCGTGGCTCCAATGAATAATGGTGCAGTGAGCATGGGTGTATATATATCTTTGAGATCTTGCGTTCAATACTTTTAGATAATTTCTTACATGTGGGATTACTGATTCATGTGGTAATTGTATTTTCAATTTCTTGAAGAAGCTCCATTCCCTTCTTAATAATGGTGATTGATTTACATTCCCAACAACAGTGTGTAGTCTCCTCCTGGTCGACCTCCTCACTGACCCTTTTTAAAAAAATATTATTTATTTGTTTTGAGAGACAGAGAAAGAGAGAGAGCAAGCAGGGGAGGTGGAGAGGGAGGGAAAGGGAGAGCATCTGAATCTGGCTCTGCATTGTCAACACAGAGCCTGATGCGGGCTCAAACCCACAAATGTGCGAACATGACCTGAGTCAACACCAAGAGTTGGAAACTTAACCAACTAAGCCACCCAGGCACCTGAGCTTTTTTTTTTTTATACCATCCATCCTAATGAGTATCAGATGATAACTCATCATGATTTTGATTTGCATTTCTCTGATCATTAGCATCTTTCCATATGATTTTTCACAATTTATATTGTCTTTGGAAATATGCCTTTTTAATTTCTTTGCCCTATTTTTTAACTGTGTTTTGGTGTTTGTTGTTGTTGGTACTAACTTGTAGATTAATTTTATATTTTAGATGTGATTCCCTGTTTGATGTATGATTTGCAAGTGTTTTTTCCACTCTGTCTTTTCATCGTTGATCATGCCCTTTGTTGCACAGAAATGTTTAGGTTGATATCACACATTTGTCTACAATGGACTTTTCCTTTGTGGTCTGGTTTTGGTGGCAGAGCCAAGAAATCATTGCCAAATACAGTGTTGTTTATTTTCCCCCCAATTTTTCTTTGAGGAAATTCTACACCTTACATTTATGTCTTTAGTCCACTTTGAGTTAATTTTAGTATATGGTATAAATGGAAACATCCAACTTCATTCTTCTGCATGTGGGAGGGAAGTCAGTTTCCCAACACCCTTTGTGAAAGATGCTGTCTTTCCCTACTGAATGGTCCTGGCACCTTTATCAAAGCTGGTTAGACCAATTATACCTCGGTTTGTGTCTGGATATTTTTAAGGTATTGTTTCCATGGGGGATTTAGACTCTGTGTCTTTCTGTTCCTTCAACTTGCTGCTTGTATCCCATTCCATTCGGAAGTAGTGTGCAGGGCAGGGATATGGATCCTGTCCTAGATAATGTGGCGTAAGGCTGATGGAGGTGGAAGATATGTCACACATTCCTGATTTTCACACGGACTTAAGTCACTTCACAATCCACTCTGTTCCCTCAAGAATATTTCTTTGTCTGCATTTGCCAGTGTTCTTTGGTCATTTCATTATGATGTCATGAGACATGGATTTGTAAGTGCTCATTCTGTTAGCAGTGTGGTAAATCTCTGGTGTGTATAAATATCTTAAATGATATTAGTAAGCTGTTCCTTCATTGTGCCTTAAGATTGTTGTCCTGTTTTTTTTTTTTTTCTGCCTCTGTTGTTCTTCTCATATTCTACTTAGAACTAAGCTGGCTTTCCTGATACTCTTTTGAAAGTCTCTGAATTCTGTAAATTGTTTTCTTTCTTCTCTCTCATCCTAAGTTATAAATAAATTTGTTACTCCTTCAAATTCATCAGTTTTTTTCTACTTGAGTGGATTTTCCATTTCCGGTATGGATATGCACTGTGATTCTCTGTGGTTTCTTCATATAGTTTTATTTCTCTATTGATATTTCCTACCTGCTAAATTGCTGCCATCACATGTGCATGCAATTATTTCAACTAAGTTTCTTTATAGTTTTCATATATTTATAAATATGACTTATAAATACTTTTGTTCTAATATGTGCAACAACTTATCCCAGCAGACGTTTCTATTGACCTATGCTTTCCTTTCGTTGGAAGACATTTTTAAATTTCTCTTCATATTTTTTTACTTTTTAGGTAGACAGTTTTTAAAAATAGAATTCAGAAACATGCATTGTATGACATTTTTCCTAGATTTACTATTTTTTTTTTGGCCAAACATTTATGGCAGAATCTTCTCCACTAAATCTGTCTGCTGATAGTTTTGTTCATTTATTTCCAAATTCTCATTGCTTATTTTTATGACCTTGTAACTTTTACCTTTGATGTTACTATTTTTTTTAGAAAGAATATGTCAAATATTGCAAGTCAGTATGGACTCCATTTCTGCAGTGTGACATCTGTGCCTGTGTCTGTGATTGTGAGAGGGACTGTTCATAATGTTGCTAAGAGTTCTCAGGTCTCCTGTATTCTCACTTTCTCCTGGGTTCCTCTTGGTCTCCTCTCCATGTGTGTATATTTTTTCCATAAGCTAAGAGTGTTAGAAACTAATGGTCAACTCTTCCGTTATATTCTCACATCCAGTATCTTTCCATTATATTTGTGGGGGTCACAGTGCTTGACACAAACACCGCAAGCTCTGACCAGATCAGGTATAGGTTTTCTTCATCATTACTGAGCGAAATCAGCACTTGGAGCTGAAACATCAATGGGTACCCGTCCCCATCCCCAGTACTGATCACCTCTCTCCCTGTGGCACCAGCACCATTGCTCTTCACAGCTTCTCCCAAATGTAAAAGCTACAATCTTCTGCATCACTGAGCCAGTGGTGGGCAGGTGGGGAGGCTCAGGAACATCCTAGCCGAGAAGATTATAAATGTGTTTCTGACTTGAATTTCCACGGTACATATTTCATAAGTTATTAAGCTTTGATCCATCTTCTAAACTCTGAAATTGTTTTTGTGGTCAGTTTGTCCTTTTCACTTAGTCCTACTAAGATAATTTTATACTTACGTGTCCAGTGTGTAACATTATATTATAATTGGAAAGTTTCTATAAAGTTAGAAGGAAAGAACTTTCATTTGTTACTACAGAATTCAAAAGAGTGTAAGAGCTTGTATTTGACTTCCAACAAAATTTATTTTCTCATAGTTTTTGTTGAATTTACTCTCTGCTACTACATGGATTAGAGGCCTCCAGAGAAGAAATCATAGTTCATCTGTGCAGCCAAAGGCCATAACATTTTCTTCTAACATGTAAGTCTTCTGACAACTTTTTATTTTATGCTTCACAAGAATTGTTCTTAGAAACAAAAAGAGCAATGTGTGAACAATCGGATAAACACAGTAGTTGAAGTTTTTCCAGAGAAAAATGATATGGGAAATCTTGAGATTGAGATATATAAGTAATAGCCAAAATGGATGGTTTATTCATCAAAATACTATGGTACATAGTAAGAGATGTAAGTAATCTTACGGTAAGATTAATGAGGTATAATTCCCTGTATTTCAGGTTGTCAGCATCTTCAGAGAGTGACAAGAAGTGTCCATATTTCAATTTTCAAGTAAAACCGTTTTATGCACCCTGCTCAGTAATAAGACCATATGTTTGTAAGCACAAGGCATTCTAGTTATTTCACTTTGGTATAATGTTATTTCACCATTTATAAAGAATACATCTCTCATTATTTCAAAAGCCATATGATTATTTATTCTGCATATTTTTAAGAAAATGTTTTTAGTGTAATTTTAGGTTCCCAACAAAATTAAGAAGCAGCTCCTGAGATTTCCTGTATTGTCCCTGTCTGCACATGTGCATGGCCTCTCCCATTATCAACATCACTCACTAGAGTGTTTCATTTCTTACCAAGGATGAATCCGCATCAATGCATATATATCTCCCAAAGTCCAAAGAGTACTTGAAGCTTCATCTTGGTCTAATGGAAATGTTCTCAAATTTAATTATATTAGTGTAAAAAAATATACTCTGTATATAGTATTTATTTCTTATGTTTTGCTATTTAGTAAAATAATTATATATAAATTTCAAATCATAATATTAGTGTAATATTCTCAATACAGTGAATAATTCCATTTCTATTTCCAAATTAGCTGATCTGTTCTAGTCCTTTAAGGGCCTCAGATGAGGATTGAACACCCCAGGGTGACAAGGGTATGAGTCAGAATTGAGTCAGGAGACAGACACAAGGAAGGAAGTTGAGGTAAACAGTTATTATCTACTTGTAAGAGAAAGCTTACTAAGAGGAAGGCTACTAAGTTAAATAAAATTACAAAGAATATCTCAGAATTAAAGGAGGGATCACTGGGAAGCCAGGTCTGCTCTCTGAAGATGGGATTTAGATGTCATCGAGGACGATGTGGGCGCACACAGCGTCATGGCAGACATGCTCACTGGATTGGCCTGGGGCAGGGCAGCTCCACACTCCATGGGCTGAACGTGGTGAGGAAGGATCTCAGGCTGTGACTGGCACACAGGAACAACTCCCTGTCAGAGCATCAGGAGGAAAGACCAGAAGACAGGAAACTGACAGATTGCCTACAAGAACTTGCTGGAGGACGAATACACGTGACTTCCTGCAAGACTGCAACTGGCAACCAAGCCATGGCGGCCAGAGGAGAGAAAACACCATGAAGCGTGGAAGAAGAGCCCTTTCTGCTGCAATGGCTCTCCATTGTCTTTTAATGACAAAAGTCAACTTCATGTGAGATGACAAGAGAGAAAATGGATAGGATCGTCCACTGTTATCTGAGAACTGGGCACTGAGGTTGGATTTGGAGCTGAGAGTACTAAATGAACGGCCCCTCGGGGTTATCATGGAACAACCACAGGGTCGCTGTATAAAGCCATTCAGATCGGCCCCACTTCCTCCGAACATGGAACCAAAGTGTACTCTCTGAATCTGTCTTAGTGCAGCACTATCAAAGATTAGATTTATTTCAAGGTAGAGATTGGTTTCTAATTGCTAATAATCAGTGTCCTTTGATACCTTTTCTTATATGTTGTTTTCCTCAACTGGGTTCATATATTTTGAATGACATTTAGTTTTTTTTCAATTTTTTATGTACCCTCTTCTGTCAGTCTTTACAGCCATGCTAAAAAACACTGTGTTGTCTTTCCCTGTGTGACTTATTTCACCTAGCTTCCAATTTGACAATAAATTTCATATTAAAATAATAAAAATAAATTTAAAAATAAAAAAAACACTTTGATGTAAAACATACAATGTTACATAAGAAAACCAAAAATTAGAATGTACAGATATTTCTGGAGGTCAAATGGCTGCTTATTGCCAGAATTCAAGACAAACGTGAGTAATCAGATAATGATTCACAGATATCCCTACCCTAATTCAATGATAAGAGGGAAAGAAATTAAACTCGGTTATTACTTGCAAAATAAATTCATATTTCATATGCATTTATATCTGTGAAGATAGACATATTCTTTGTATTCTCTCTACATATTCCCTACACTCTTCTAGAAAAATTATGTGAATATTCAGAAGGAATTGAATATAATTGTTTATGGTAGCTGTGGGTAATCGCTAAAGTTGTGTTTCATACAACCCAAGATTGCAATGACATTGAAAATTAAGCATCTAATTTTCATTCACTTGTTTGTGGTTTGGCTCTGTTAGGGTTGATCAATTCTGGGCCTTTATGGACTTGACTCCAGTCTACATACAGATGCAGCTCAGATCCTGGTATATGATCTTGCATAGCAGAGATAGCAATTGGCAGAAATGTGTTTCTTAGTCCCTGGTCTCTGAACTCATAACCTATCACATTCCAACACATGTTATAGTGTGAAGAAAAGTCACGTGGGCAAACTTATCATTTGTTGTCTGTAGACTATATTCTTTTCACAGTGGTCGGAGGGAAGAAATGTAGATTCACTGAAAATAACCTAATCTGCCATTAGAGCCATGGGAATATTTTTTTAATAATACTTTATGAGACAGATAAGTTTGTAAAGGAAATTGTTTGGAAATAGATTAAAAATTTAGTACTCTCTTAACTTCCCATGTGGTTTTTTTGTCTTCTGTGCCAAATATCCTTGTAAATCAGTTTTATACAGTGACAGTCATGATAGTATAGATGTTTTCACCATGGTCTTTGATGAAATAACTTTTAAGCAGAAAATTATAAAGTGAAAGGACATTGGCATTGAAAGTGGTCACTTCATGTAATTTCTAAATGCACACTCCTAGCCCTGGGACTCAGTTACATAACTGCTCTGGCTGTTTTCTCTGCTGGAATATATGATAAAAACAGTGTCTTATTCATATTTACTTGAAGAGTATTTGAACAGTACCTCTTGACACAAGTATTCACAAGATTTCAGTGGTTTTGGCTGAAGAAATTGATGCTTTTGTGTCATCACCTGTGACATGATGGTATTAAATGTAGCAACTTCCTAGGGCTGTTCTGAGGAATAAATAATAATAAATAATATAATTCCTAAGGATCCTTAAAATAAAGCCCAAGCACATGAAGTTCTTGCTGTCTGTGATCTCTTCATATTTAGCTTTTCCCAATGTTCAATAAAAAGGCCATTTTCCATAAAACCAAAGCCCTATAACTGTCTTCTTCCTTTCACCCAGTGAAACAGCCAGGCATCAGAATCAGAAATGCTATCTGGCAACCATTTTGAGCATATACATCAAAGAAATTTGCTTTTAAAAAAGGGGAGAAATTCAATGCGCATCATGTGTGGACACTAGAGTAATTTTTTCTGTGTGTGTGTTTCGTGTTTTTTTTAAATCAAGTTGCAATTACTGTCCTTTCTCTTATTGCTCAAGAACCCCAATCTCCTCACAAAGTGTGTTATTTGGGCATCTGTATAGGCTGTGTCTTTTGGAATTAAAGAATACAAAAGGGATTAACAAGCTGTGACAAGATAGCCTGTTTGAATTCTAGATTTGGGGATCCTACAGGGTCCAGGGTGAAGAAGGGACTGAAATGCCCTATCTTTTCCAATGTTGGAATATCCCATCTACACATATGCATCTGTTACCATAAAGAATGGAGAAAAGTGAGAGATGCCGCTAAATGCATTCTGATGTAGAACACCTCCCATTTTTTCCCCAAGTATATTTTACATTTCCAAATACATACAAAAAACAGTGCAAAAAAATAGTATTATTACCTATACCCATAAGAAGGCATGTGTCACCACTGTCCTGTCTCTCTAGTGAGTGGGAGATTACAAATGCTGGTGGGATGCACCTGAGGCACAACTAATCAGCAACCCATCACAGAGAAATTGGTATCTTTAGTCCAACAACTCAGGGTAACAAAGAAGAATGAATAAGCAATATATTAGAGATCTACAATATTCAAATTCTTGCCTGTGGAGGAGTAACTCAGAGCATATGCATATGCATAATTGGGTTTGTACCATTTTTATTGACATCACATGGCATCATGACGAGGAACATTTCGTATGGATTTGTAATCAATTTTAGAGTATATTTTATTTAACATTTGCCCTGGCTTTAAAAATAGATGCTTAAAATAAATCCATTTTGTGTTAAAGTCCAAACATAATTCCTCAAAAATTTACTTTGATAAATGAAAGCAGTTTGATTTTTCATAAAAGGTAAGATGAGATGCCTTCTGTAAAATGCTAAATTAAGCTTATCTATAAATAATAAAAGACTTCTTATTAAATTGAACAATACTTGTCCAAGAAAGATATTCAATACTGAAAAACACTCCTGGTTTGTGAATTATTTACCATGTCCTAAAGGACATGAGTCAGTAACGATAAATGGTTATTGTGTTAAAAAATAATTTAATAAACTACATATTATTGAGAACTTGAAACAGTCATATTGAGTTTAAGTGTTTTATATGCATTATATTTTACCTATTTTAATTCCCACTTTAGATTAGCAACCAGATAGCTAGACAGGAATCAACTGTTTATATTTTTAATGTTGTATTTTAGTTATTATTGCTTCCAGTAATTATTTTATTTTATTTTATTTTATTATTTTATTATTTTATTTATTTTTTATAATAATTTTTAAAATTTAAATCCAAATTAGTTAACATATAGTTAATAATGATTTTAGAAATAGAATTGAGGAATTCAACATTTATATATAGCACAAGTGCTCATACCAACAAGTGCCCTCCTTAATGCCCATTGCCCATCTCCACACCCAACGCCCCTCCAAAAACCCTCAATTTGTTCTCTGCATTTAAGAGTCTCTTATGGTTCAGTCCCTTACTGTTTTTTAGTTTATTTTTGCTTCCCTTCCCTCTATGTTCATTTGTTTTCTTCTGTAAACTTCACATATGAGTGACAGCCTGTGATATTTGTCTTTCTGTGACTGACTTATTTTGCTAAGCATGATACACTCTACTTCCATCTACATTGTTGCAAATGCAAAGGTTTCATTCTTTTTGATCACCAAATAATATGAATATTCTACTGTATATATATTTATATATACATATATATATGGCACATCTTCATTCATCAGTCGATGGTCATTTGGGCTCTTTTCCATACTTTGGCTATTGTGGATTAACCTTTGTTTGCCTATAATTGCTCATAATATTCTCTTATTATTGTTTGTATTTCTGTGGTGTTGGTGGTAATATCTACTCTTCCATTTGTGATTTTATTTGGGTTCTTTCCGTGTTTCTTTTTGACCAGTCTGGCTATGGGGTTATCAATTTTGTTAATTCTTTCAAAGACCAAGTTCGTGCTTTCCTTGATCTGTTCTTTTAGTTTTTATTTCAATATCATGGATTTCTGCTCTAATCTTTTTTATTTCCCTTCTTCTGCTGCCTTTGGAGTTTATTTGCTGTTCTCTATCCAGCCTTTTTAGGTGTAACTTTAGGTTGCATATTTAAGACCTTTCTTCCTCCTTCAGGAAGGCCTGGATTCTTATGTACTTCCTTCTTATAACCTTTGCTGCATCGCAAAGGTTTTGGAATATCTTGTTTTCATTTCATTGTCTTCCATGTATTTTTAGTTTCCTCTTTAATTTCATGGATAACCCATCCATATTTTAGTAGGATGTTCTTTAATCTCCAAGTATGTATGGTCTTTCCAAAGTTTTTCTTATTGTGGATTTCAAGCTTCATAGTGTTGTGGTCTGAAATCGTGCACAGTATGGTGTCAACCTTTTTGTACTAGTTAAGGGCTTATTTGAGACCCAGTATGTGATGTATTCTGGAGAATGTTCCATGTACACTCGAGATGAATGTGTATTCTGCTACTTTAGGATGATGTGTTCTGAATGTATCTGTTAAGCCCATCCAGTCCAGTGTGTCATTCAAAGCCAGTGTTTCCTTGTTGATTTTCTGTTTACATGATTCATTACTGTAAGATGTGGGTGTTGAAGTCACCTACTCTTATGGTATTATTGCCAATGAAATTTATGTTTGTAATTAATTGATTTATATATTTGGGTGCTCCCACATTGTGGGAATATGCATTTACAACTGTTAGATCCTCTTGACGGATAGATCCCTTAATAATGATTTAATGCCCTTCATCTCTTGTTACAGTCTTTATTTTTAAATCTAGTTTGTCTGATATAAGTCAGCTACTCCAGGCTTCTTTTGATGTCCATAAGCATGATAGATGGTTCTCCATCCCCTTATTTTAATCTGCAGATGACTTTAGGTAAAATGAGTCTCTTGTTAGAAGCATATACCTTGTTTTCTTTTCCATTCTGATACCCTATGTCTTGTGATTGGAGCATTTAGTCCTTTTCCATTTAGAGTGAGTACTGAAAGATATGAATTTAGTACCATTGTGTTACTTCTAGAGTTGATGTTGCTGGTGATGTTCTCTGGTCCTTTCTAGTCTTTGTTGCTTTTGGTCTTTTTTGTTTTGTTTTGTCTTTTCTCCACTAAAAGTGTTCCGTTAATTATTCATGCAGGGCTGGTTTATTTGTCATGAACTCTTTTATTTTTTGTGTTTCTGGGAAACTCTTTATCACTCCTTCTATTCTGAATGACAGTCTTGCTGGATAAAGAAGTCTTGACTGCATATTTTTCTGAGTCAGCACGTTGAATATATCCTGTCACTCCTTCTGGCCTGCAAAGTTTATGTGGATACGTCAGCTGCGAACTTGATGTGTCTTCCCTTATAGGGTAAGGACTTTTTTCCTTTGATGCTTTCACAATTCGTTCCTTGTTGGTGTATTTGGTGAATTTTACTAAGATATGCTTTGGTGATGGTCAGTTTTTGTGGAATCTAATGGGAGGTCTCTGTGCTTCCTGGATTTTGACATCTGTGTCCTCCCAGATTAGCAAAGTGGTCTGGTATTTTACTTATCTAAACTTTCTGCCCTTTTCTCTCTCTCTTCATCTTTTGGAAATCCTCTCTTTTGGATGTTATTCCTTTCTACTAAATCACTGAGCTCTCCAACTCTTGTATCCTGCTCCTTGCCTTTTTTCTCTCTTTCTTCTGCTTCATTATTCTCCATAACTTTATCTTCTATGTCACTGATTTGCTTCACTGCCTTATGCAGCCTTGCCATCATGGCATGCATTAATTTTGAATCTCAGTTGTAGCATTTTTACTCTCAGCCTGACTAGGTTTTATTTCTATCTCTCCAGAAAGGATTCTCAGGTGTCTTCTATGCTTTTTCAAGCCCAGCTAGTATTCACATTATCATGGTTCTTAATTCTAGTTCAGACATCTTACTTTTGTGTGTGTTGACAAAGTCTGTGGCTGTCATATCTTCCTGTTCTCTCTTTTGGGGTTAAGTCCTTTGTTTTGTCACTTTGAAGGAAGAAAAAAATTAAGAAAATAAAAAATTAAAGTTAAAATTTGAAAATAAAACAAAAAGTCAAATTAAGGAAGCTAGATCCTAGGTGTGTTTTGATCTGCATGTTGAAAAAAATCTCGGTAGAATAGAGACGAAAAGGAAAGGAAAGGAGAAAAAGTAAGAAAAAATTTAGAAATAAAAACAATATATAATAAAGTAGAATAAAATGAAATACAAAATGATATAAAACAGGAATGTTAAAAATAAAAAACAAATTAAAAATAACTAGTTTTTTCTGTATCCCAGAAAAAGAAAGAAAATAAAGGGGAAACAAATTTAAGCTATAACAGAAGCAACGAAAATGAGCCAATAAGTGAACCAGCAAACAGAATGAAACCCGAATGAAGTGACATCCAGTGTCCCCTAGAACTGAAAGGATGAAGCCTCCTCTATTTCATGCACTAAGCAGGTGGAGTGACTTGTGCTGGTCTTCTGGGGTGTGTGCTTGGAGGGCACAGTTGGGCAGGGCTTGGTGTAATGGCTCCATTCTCCACTAGGTGGCAGTGCTTAGGTTAAGGGGGTGGATCAGTGTTGCACCCATGTGCATGCATGGGAGAGGTGGAAATGGCTTCACCCAGTGTCCTAGTCTTTGGCACAGGGACTTGCTCTCTGACTGCCCCACTACCAAGCACCCCTCCTTGGCTGCAGACCTCCGCCCACTCTACACTTCTACCCTGTCCATGTCTAAGCTGTCCACCTTGCAGGTGAAACCTCTCTCCAGAATTTTATCACAAACAGGGTTGTGTTTCAGAACCCCACATTTCAGAGACCCCTTGCTTGAATCTGCACTGACTCTCTCGGGGAGGGTGTTGCTGAGCAATGGCCAGGTGCCGGCTTGCCTCAGAAAATGTTCATGTGATTGCACAGCGGCAGAGGTTCAGAGATTATGGGAAATAACACAGCTAGCTCCAGGTTTTTGTTGCACTATGGCATCTGCCCCCAGTACTAGCAAAATACAGCTGCTCTCTGGGGTCCACTGGGACCTTGACCCCCTGTGAAGATATATGGCCACTACCAACTGCACTCCAAGCAGGGGAACAGTTCTCTCTCTACAGTACATAGACTGTTCAGACAGCACTGCCTGCTCCTGGGGATTAGCCCCACTTCCTCACCAGAGCACCACCAGGCTCTGAACTCTGAAACGACAGACTCCGCTCTATTGTTTATAGAAACCTGGCAGTACTGACTACCTCTCCTTTCCCCCTGTCAGTGGCTTTGGGGGACAGATTTCTTGTTCAGTCCCCTATGAGTATTGTCACTCTTTCTGTCTCTTTTTTCCAGCTACTTTCAGGGGGGAGTGCTTTTCTTGCAGGATCCCAATGTACCACATTCTCCCCCTTTTGTTTTTCTCTCTCTGTGTTACCTCCGTGAAAATGGCTCCCTAGTCTCTTCCACTTTTCTCCCCTCAGTTCACCTCTCTGCACCACCAAAATGCCGACTTTGTGCCTCAAGTTATGCAGATTGTTGCGTTAATCCTAAAATCAATGTCCTAGGTGTCCTAAAAGGTTTGGTGCTGATTTGGCTGCATATCAGGGTTGAGACAAACTCAACCTCTCCCTGCCATTCCAACACCTTAACTCCTCCCCACCATGAAGTAACTTAAAAACAATTTTTTGAGTGTTCATTTATTTTTAAGACAGAGAGAGACAGAGCATGAACGGGGGAGGGGTAGAGAGAGAGGGAGACACAGAATCGGAAGCAGGCTCCAGGTTCTGAGCCATCAGCCCAGAGCCCGACGCGGGACTCAAACTCATGGACCGCGAGATCGTGACCTGAGCTGAAGTCGGACGCTTAATCGACTGAGCCACCCAGGCGCCCCTGATGTAACTTTTAAAAGGTGATACTTTGAAAGTTTGAGAGCCAGGAGTAATTACAGTGTTGATGGACTGCAGACCTCATTGACTGAAGTATGAAATTACATTTATGTGATTCGTTACCATTCCTCTAGAACTAAAGCTACTCTCACTGCCTTTGATATCATAGATCCTTCTAGAAGTTTGCACCAAGTGTGTTCTTACATGAATGATTTACACATTTATTTCTCATTTTATACTTTGATTTTTTGCCGTGAAATCGATTTCCATTTTCAGATGTTAAATAATACTTTTTAAAAATATGGGTTTTGTTCTTGTTGTTGTTTTGTTTGTTTTTACCAGTGTTCATGCTTTGGATAAGTTTAGTGTGTCACATAATGTTTTGCAACATATAAAATAGTCCTTTTATAATTCAACAAATCTCAGAATTCCACAATTTTCAACATAAAATATCACTTGATAGCATTATATTACCCTTTAGTAAAGAAAATTAAATCCCAAAAGAAAAGTCACTTGTTACAGGAAATTCCTATATGTGCTAAAACTAGTATTTCCTAGTCTCACAGCACTCTAGTTTTAACCAATAATGGATTTTCAATCGTCACAAAATTGGTGCAACAGTATTTCTCTAATACAGCCTTAATTTTAATCTGGCTATTCTAATAGTGTTGCAAGGTGTCCCTGGAATCTGACCTTACAGTAATGAGGTCAGTATTATTCTTGAATTCTTTTCTTCTTCACTAATGTATTGTTTACACTTTCCCAACCATTACTACAGTGTCAAACATTGTGGCAGTGTAAAACCCTGTTATTCTGTCACGAAATATTTATTTAAGCTCTAAGGGAAGTGGAGCGAGATTTTACATGGTTCCACTTCAAATGAGCAGTATCCCTCACCCTGCACCCCACCCGGTGTCACTTTACTAGCAATGTCATCAGCACATGACACACACTCTTGATCAAGACCTTCAGGGCAGTTCCATTCAGCACTGTGCCTGACACTACTCAGCTGCAGAGAGCAACATCCCAAGACTAACCCGGGCAGACTCAGTCAGGTTAAGGAGTCACAAAGACGGCGAGTGAAACCTAAGAGCATTAATAGATCCATTTCAGTAACTGAGCAGGAAATGGCCCATGCGGAATTCAATCTTCAAGTTGCTTCTCAGGAGCTTCAAGGGACAGACAAGAACTATCTCTGCAAAGGTAAAACATTTAATACAGACAGGTATATCTGTTCCGTGATGTGAAGTTGGGGTGCAGAGGTGTAGGGAAACAGTAGGAAATGATCTCACGTAGTTTTCATTTGTGAGGATCAGAACTGGAAGTTGGAATATGGTAGTGTCGTTGAAGTCTGGGGACTCACTTTGTTCCAGTGTTACAATCCGTAGTGTTACCAACCTGTCACGGAGTAGTATGTGACTGCCAATGCAATGGTATGTTCTAAATGAAGATTACAATGGTAGATATGGGTTTGGGGTCCAAGGGTGTACATTTGATTCCCTGCAGGTTGTTGCTTCTCTTGTTTGTAAATTTCCTAAATGATTATTTCCATGCATCTTTTGTCAGTGTTTTCATTTCTCTTGTGTCCAGGGAGGTACATTGCTGAGGTTCTGGGAATCATCTGCCTTGTCTTGATGTCCACTGTGGTAAAAATAAACGTTATTCCCTGTAAGTCAGTGTTTGAATGACTAATAGGGAGTTTTTCACGTTAACATCATCAGTTCTTTGAAATATTATATAACATATGAAATTTTATTATGTCATTTTAATGGACGCATGCTCTAAATGTGGAATAGTTATTCTGAATTTATCTAAAGTAAAAATACCACATGATGTTTAAGGGAGTATTAAACACTTTTCAGAATTTTATAACTTAAAGGCAAGTTATTTGAGAGACTTTATTGATAGATACAAATGAATTCTTGAGATTGGTTAAACCAAATACTGTAAGAGATGGTGAAGTTTGGTTCATTAGCTTTTGAATTATTTTCCCTCCTCATGTTCATTACTTTATTAATTTTTTTACTGGTAAAATCAATTTTGTTGCAGCATTTTCTAAGTCTAAATAATATACCAAATTTCAAACTAAGAAACTCAAATTATTGTGATCCACATAATTTAATGTTACGTTTCTTGAAGATTACTTGAATGTTCAAGCTACTGAAGGACCAAATGTCCCTGGAAACAAAGATCGAGAAAGGTACAACATCTCTTGCAAAATTCTGTTATTCGTTTAGTGTCTATCTAGCTCTATCTCCAAGTAGGCAAAGATGATAACAGATTCTTTTGAAAAAATGAATTAGAAAATCGCTTAATGAACTTTCAGAATTAAGGATTCTAGGAGAGTATAACTTCTAGGCAACAATGTGAAGAAATACTCATTTAAAATCACCTCACCCGTTGTTAACAATTGCCTCACATGTTCTCCTCCTATAACATGATAAAAGATAAGTCATTCCATAAAGATGTTTGTGTTCAGTGATTCTCAGGACATGTAGAGTTGGACATTGTTGTGGTTCCTTTATATGGGCATATAAATTAGGGGATGAGGGCCTGACTCTTCTCTGAGTGTGTGTGTGTATGTGTGTGCGTGTGTGTGTGTTGCTTTAATTTTACCAGCTCGTGAGGATATATGAATATGTTATGTACACATATGTGTATCCATATACAGTATGTAAAGTTTCATTTTGTAATATTCAAAGCTTTTTGGATAATATCTCGTAATCTCTCTCCAGCGTGTCTCTGTTGTCATTGTCTGAAAGAGTGGGTTACGTATTACAACAATTGCTATTACATTAGCACTGAGGGAAAATCGTGGAATGAGAGTTTGACGTCCTGTGCTTCTAAGAACTCTAACCTGCTCTACTATGATGATGAAGAAGACAAGGTAAGTTTTCAGATGTTTCCAGATTCTATTAAAAGCTTGTGAGTAACTATTATGCTTGTAGAGTTCATCCATAGCGACATATGTATTTGTAGTTTATTTATTTTAAAGTCTTTAATACTCCACATGTTGACTCTATGACACATTATTTATATTCTTATACTTTGAATGTACATTTGATAATTTCCAGTTCTTTTCATAGAAACCTGTGTCTCTAGAAATGCTCTTTTTCCTGAAATAAACCTTACACTTAATTTGACAACATATCAAGGAAATTAGACATTTGTGCAAATTGATTACAAAATATGTAGAATTACACAAATACCAATCACATCATGGGACAGAAGTTTAGAGTCTTTATCAGGCCTTCCCATTTTCATTTTATGAAATATTTCTGCCTATTTGGGTGCTTTATATCAATGGAATCATTCAGTTTGCATTTTTATGTGTGTCTGCTTTCTCTGTCAGATGCTATCTGTAATGCATCTATATTAACACATTTGTCTATAGTTTGTGAAATTTCACTACCCTCTTATATGAATATGACATTTTCAAAACCATTCTCAGTAATTTAGTTCCTTTTTATTATATGGATATTATGAATAATTGTGTTATGAAAAGTCTTTCCTATATCTTCCTCCACATATCATATTTATAATCCTTTATTATATGTAACTACATCTTACAAAGCATATTTATGTAATATAAATGTTATGGTTTTCATAATAAAATAATAACTTATAAATACAACATAATTATATTTATGTATAATTGTAATACACTTCCCTGTAAGCGTTAGTCTGAAATTGCACAGTCATTGACATGTGGAAATTTCAATATATTAAATTTTCCCTACATGTTTTATTGTATTGTGTAAATATCCATTGTACCAACTAGTCTTTTGATCCAAATCTCAGTAGTCTCAGTAAAATTAATTAATAATTTATGATGGTTATACACAGTACCTTTTTTCTGGGTTGTAAACTTAAGGCTATTCTCTTTTGTGAGAAAGAGAAGAACTGACTGTGTCTCTTGCCCATTTCCCCAGGATGGTGCCTTTTTTTCACCTCTTAGAAGCCTTTTTCATATTTTAAATATGAGCTCTTTCTTGAGTTTTTAAGATGAAAATATTTGTGACATGCATTTTCACTCTCATAATGGATTCTTTTAATGATCAGAATTGTATTTATTTATTTTATTAATATAATTTATTGTCAAGTTTCTAACATACAGTGTTTACAATGTGCTCTTGGTTTTGGGAGTAGATTCCCATGATTTATTGCTTACATACTACCCCCCAGTGCTCATCCCAGCAAGTGCCTTCCTCAATGCCCATCACCCATTTTCCTCTCTCCCGCACCCCTCTACCCACCCCTGTTTGTTCTCTGTATTTAAGAGTCTCTTGTGGGTTGCCTCCCTCCCTCTCTGTTTGTAACTATTTTTTCCCCCTTCCCTTCCACCTTGGTCTTCTGTTAAGTTTCTCAACATCCAAGTATGAGTGGAGACATATGATATCTGTCCTTCCCTGACTATTTCACTCAGCATAATACCTTAAGCCGCATAGTTTCTTTGTCTGTTCAATCTTCTTTTCTTTTCTTTTTCCCCACCTCCTTCTTTATTTCCCTTTCTGTCCCTCTGGAATGATCAGAATTTTAATGTTACCATAGTCCTACTTAGCACTTGGTGTGTTACAATCATTACTATGGACCTATTTCAGAAGTTAGCTTTAGTTCATGAATATTATTTCCTGTATTATTTTCCTGGACTCACCTTTTTCTTTATTTCTTCAGCTTTTAACTTTCATTATGTTTATGATCGAGTTAGAATTTATTTTTTGTGATGCTCTATTTCTGATGCTGTGAGATAAAAGTGAAGGTTATAGTTTTCTACATCATTACCTCTGTGACGGAGCATCATTTAGAGCAATGTAGGTCTCGTCTTCATAAGTAACTTTATATACATGAAGTTATATATGTACACATATGTTCTAATCTCCTTTATATAAATAATATGGATATTATATATCTTCATATAGATAATTACATATTCACAGGTCACTGTCTTTCAGTCTGTCACACCCACAGCAGTTGGAGTAAAATATAGAGACTTACTTGCTTTTATGGCCCCTTACCATGTCCCAATTATACTGTGTCCTAAATATTTCTCTACTTACTTTGAGAATCACATGGAATTTATAATTTTGGTGCAACTGATAATTTTCCTTCAAATATCAAACAATTTAGAAAACACAGTGAAAGAAAGTCCATTATACCTATGAGAGTTTTATTCATTCTTTTGTTCTCTCTTTCTTCCTGATGATTCAAGATGCCTTCTTTTGCCATTTATTCCCTTTAGGAGTTCTTTCAGAGTGGGTCTGGTGGTGATACATTTTCTTAGTTTTCTTTTATCAGACAAAGTCTTGATTTCCCATGCATGCCTGTTGATATTTTTGGTGGATAGTCAATGGTTTTTTATTAGAATCACGCAGTTCGTGTCTAAAACATTTCTGTCTTTCTAGCATGCCTTTTATCTGTTATTTTGACAAGAAAGGAAAAACATTTTGGAGACTTGGGTGTGTACCTGTTGGTGTCTGTGGTTTGCTAGGCTCTCTGACACCAGTCTGTGTGAGGTAGAGGGAGATTCCGGGGAGCTCACCACCAAGTCATTCCTCGGGTCTTCAGGGCTGGGATCTGTCAGCTTTCTCATTACCTTTCTGAATCTTATGTCATCCTCTGTATAATGCCCAGGGACTGTAGCTGCATTGGTGGGAGGAATAGGGAAAAGTCTATCCACTCTTTCTTTTCAGGACAAGAAGTCTGGTCTGGGGTGATTATATTTTGAATGCTCCTAAGATTAATAGTGTTTAGCATCTTTTCCTGTACTCACTTGCCATCTATACATGGTGTTTGGTGAAGTATCTATTGAAATATTTTGCCAATATTTTTGCTTTTTTTCATTGTATTTTGAGAAATCTTTATGTACCCAGCAGCAAGGTTTTTTATTAGATGTTTGATTTATAAATGTTTCTTCACAAGTTATGACTTTCTTTTCTCTTCAAAGAGCAGATATTATCTTGATGAACTACATTTCATCAATTTCTTCTTTTATGGATTGTGCTTTTGATATTCTGTCTAAAAAATCTCTGCCCAACTGTACATCTTGCGCATTTTATAATACATCTTGAACTTTTTTTCACTTATGTGTGCTTAATTTTGAGCATTTTTAATATAGTCAAAGTATATAATTATTAATAATATTTGATACCCCATTGTTTTCACAACATTTACTCAAAAGCCTACACTTTTCCAATGAATGACCGCATTTTTTGGAAATATGCATTTCATATTGTGTGGGTACTAATTTTGCACTTTCTCATGTGTTTAATTATTGTCCTTATGTTTTTTTATGTCAGTTTTCTACTTTAAAGTCTTTCCTTTTGTTTTAAATATGCATGTATTTATTTTGAGACAGTGGGAATGCAAACGGTGCAAGGGGCAGAAAGAGAGGGAGAGAGTATTCCAAGAGGGGTCCATGGTGTCAGCACAGAGCCTGACTTGGGGCTTCATCTCAGGAGCAATCCTTTCATGACCTGAGCAGAAGCACAACTGCCTAATCTTCCCAGGTGTCCCCTACATTGTCTTTTGTTAAACAGGGAGTTTATACAAGTTCATTTTCAGAGTTATTATATGTCTTCAGGATCTTTGCATGGATATTTCCCATTCATTTCTATCTTCTAAAGGTTTTTATAAAGTTTATTTTTATTTATTTACTTTGTGTGAGTGATAAAGTGGATGGGAGAGGGACAGAGACGGGGGGGGGGTGCAGAGAGAAAATGCCAAACACTTTGCCCAGTGGCAGCGCAGAGCCGAATGCAGGGCTCAAACTCACAAACCCTGAGATCATGACCTGAGCCAAAATCAAGAGTCGGGTGCTTAACCAATGGAATCACCCAGGTGCCCCTTTCAAAAGGCTTTTTAAAAATAAGAATAAATATTACTTTGTCAGGTGCCTTCTGCATCAGAGAAATCACATTTACATATATTTGCATTTCTTCATAATATTCTCTTGATAGTTTTTATTGTGGTATAATGTACATACACATGGATCATATGCTATAAATGCCAACAGACAGCTGAGTTTTCAGTGTCACCATTGTATGGAATGAGAAAATCAATATTACCAGCACTGTAAAATGCCACTATCAAGTTCTTTTCTGCATTTTAAAAAGTTTGTGTAGATGGAATAATACGGTATGCATATTGTATTTTTGGCATTTTCAGGTGAAGCTAAACTTGTGTGATTCATCCCTATAGCTGCATCAGTTGCAAATTGTCCACATCTCTTTGTTCTGTTGTCGGATTCTACTACAATGTATTCACCGATTCTGTTGCTGATGCTCTTGGATGTGTGGGTATTGGTCCATTTGGGGCTACTTCGAGTTACTCTACTATACATACTCCACAATCAACTTTTAGCTAAACGTATGTGTTTCTTATTTAACTAATGGCTCCTCTCTTCTTGCTTCTTCAGAGGGTAGCAACTTAAATTGTTGTTGATAACATTCTTCCTTCTGAGTGTACTTGACGAAGGTATAAATTGTCTCCAAACACTACTTTAGTTTCATCCTAAAAGCTTTGATGTATTCTCAGTTTATTGTCGACCAGTACAAAGTAATTTCTATCATCCAGTACAAGATATTTTCAGAGATTTCATCTTTGAACTGTAAATTTTTCAGAAGTGTATCACTTGCCACATGTTGGTAATTTCCCGGATTTCTTTCCATTGTTTCTTCTCATTTCTTTGTCTTCAGGGAAATTACTTTGAATATTTCCATCCTTAAAATTTTTTAAACCCATGGGGCGCCTGGGTGGCTCAGTCGGTTAAGCGGCCGACTTCGGCTCAGGTCATGATCTCACGGTCCGTGGGTTCGAGCCCCGCGTCGGGCTCTGTGCTGACAGCTCGGAGCCTGGAGCCTGTTTCGGATTCTGTGTCTCCCTCTCTCTGACCCTCCCCCGTTCATGCTCTGTCTCTCTCTGTCTCAAAAAAATAAATAAACGTTAAAAAATTGTTTTGATCCCTATATATGATCTAGAACACTTTCTATATATGTCAGTTTTATCAAGCTGATTCCTAGTGTTTTGACAGTCTTCCATAGTCCTTCTGATTTTGTGACTATCTGTTCTTACTTACTGAAGTAAGAGATTTCAATCTTCAAGTACACTCATTGAATTGTTTATTTATCCTTCTAATTCTGTCAGTTTCTATTTCATGGCTTTAAGTGTTCTATTATTAGGTGATTAATATATGTTTATAATTGTTTTATCTTCCTCTTATTTTGACAACCTTAACATTTTGAAATGTTTCTTTTAATTTCGGCTAACATTTCTTGTTTTAACAGCTACTTTGTTATTAGAACAGTCATTTCTACTCACTTCTTTTGGTTACTGTCTGTAGGGTCTATTGTTTTGCTATCCTTTTATTTTCACCAATGTATGCCTTTGAATCTACAATGTGTCAGTTACAGGGAGCATATAGATGGATACTACTCTTTTATTCAGGATGACACTCTCTATCTTATCATTGGAATACTTATTTAATTCCCACGAATATTCATTCGCTGTAGAGAACATATAGATGGATCTTTTTGTTAATTCAGAATGTTAATTTCTAACTTTGATTATAATATTTATTTCATTCAAATTAAGGCAATTATTTGTGTCCTTGGATTTACGTCTGTCATTTGCTGAATGTTCTCGATGTATGTGTTATTTTCTTCTTCCACCTTACCTGACATCTTTTGGATTAAACACTTATTTTAGTATTCCCTTTTAAATCCTCTGCTGATGTCTTAGCTATATTTTTAAATTATGTACTTCGTAGTTGCTGTAAGTATAACAAATATATCTTTTGTTTGTGTTTCGTGAGATATAATTAACATACAACACTGCCTAATACATTACAGTATGGTTACTATGGTAATATGCATTAGCTAACACCTTTGTAGTGTCACATATGTATTTAGTTTTAATTTATTTAGATTTACTTTTTCAGCAACTTCAAAATTCATAATGCAGTAATGCTGGCCATTTCATTATATGGTACATTAGATCTTTAGAACTTCTTTATCTGTTTGTTGCAAGTTTGTAAACTTAAACAACACCTCCCCAGTTCCCCCACCCCTCAGGCTCAGGTAAACAACATTTGGCTATATGTTTCCTTTACAAGTTCAGTTTTCTGAGATTCCATCTGTAAGTAAGATCATACAGTATTTGTGTATCTCTCTCTGACTTACGTCACTTAATAAAATGCCTTGAAGGGACATCTATTTGTCACAAATGGCAAGATTTCCTTTTTTCTCTTGGCTGAATAGCATTTGTATATATGCATAGTCATTATACATATACATTATATACACATTTAGAGTCATTATACATATCTTCGTAACCACTTATCGGGTGGCAGATACTCAGGTTGCTTTCATATATTGGCTATTGTAAGTAAAGTTGTAGTGAGCATGGCTGTGCAGATATCCTTTTGAGATACTGATTTCAGTTCCTTCTAATACATACCCAAGATATATCCTACAAACTAACCATAAGTGAGAAGAAATGGCTATTCTAATAGGATTTCCTTCCTTTTTCCGGCTGAATAATATTACACTGGTAGGTGTATACCACACTTTCTTTCTCCATTCATCCATCAGTGGACATTTGGGCTGCTTCTACCCCATGGCTCTTAGGAGTATTGCTGCACTGAGCATGGGTGTGCATGTATCTCGAGATCTTGCTTTCAATTCTTGTAGATACTTTCTTACATGTGGGATTGCTGACTCCTGTGGTAACGGTAGTTTTAATCACTGGAGGAAGCTACATCCACGTCTTCATAAGGGCTGACCGATGTGCATTCCCAACCACCATGTGTAAGTCTCCTTCTTTTTGACCTCCTCACTGAAACATTTTTAAAGAGTGTTTATTTATTTATTTTGAGAGAGAGAAAGAAGGAGAGCAAGCAGGGAAGGTGCAGAGGGAGGGAGACAGACAGCATCCAAAGCCGGCTTTGCACCATCAACACAGAGCCCAACGCGGGGCTCAAACCTAAAACTGTGAGATCATGACCTGAGCCAAAACCGAAAGTCAGACACTTAACCGACTGAGCCACCAGGCGACTCAACAATTTTCTGCTGTGCGCCATCCATCTTAATGAGTATGAAGTTATAAGTAATCATGATTTTGATTTGCATTTCTCTGATCATTAGCGATATTGAGTATCTTTCCATATGATTTTTCACAATTTATATTGTCTTTGGAAATATGTCTGTTTAATTTCTTTGCCCATTTTTTCATTGTGTTCTTGGTGTTTGTTGTTGTTGATACTAAGTTGTAGACTAATTATATATTTTAGACGTGATTCCCTGTTTGATGTATGATTTGCAAGTATTTTTTCCACTCTGTCTTTTCATTGTTGATCATTCCCTTTAATGCACAGAAATGTTTAGGTTGATATCACACATTTGCCTACAATGGACTTTTCCTCTGTGGTCTGGTTTTGGTGGCAGAGCCAAGAAATCATTGTCAAATACAATGTTCTTTATTTTCCCCCCATTTTTTCTTTGAGGAACTTCTACACCTTACATTTATGTCTTTAGTCCATTTTGAGTTAATTTTAGTACATGGTGTAAATGGAAACATCCAACGTCATTCTTCTGCATGTGGGAGGGAAGTCAGCTTCCCAACACCCTTTGTGAAAGATGCTGTCTTTCCCTATTGAATGGTCCTGGCACCCTTATCAAAGCTGGTTAGACCGATTATACCTCGGTTTGTGTCTGGATATTTTTAAGGTATTGTTTCCATGGGGGATTTAGGGTCTGTGTCTTTCTGTTCCTTCATCTTGCTGCTTGTATCCCATTCCACTCGGAACTAGTGTGCAGGGCAGGGATATGGATTCTGTGGTAGATAATGTGGTGTAAGGCTGATGGAGGTGGAAGACGTGTCATCCATCCCTGATTTTCACACTGACTTAAGTCACTTCACAATCCACTCTCTTCCCCTCAAGACTATTTCTTTGTATTTGCCAGTGTTCTTTGGTCATTTCATTGTGATGTCATGAGACATGGATTTGTACGTGCTCATTCTGTTAGCAGTTTGCTAAGTCTCTGGTGTCTATAAATATTTTACATTATATTAGTGGGCAGTTCATTCGTCGTGCCTTAACATTGTTGTCCTGTTTTTTTCTGCCTCTGTTGTTCTTCTCATATTCTCCTTAGACCTATGCTGGCTTTCCTGATACTGTTTTGAAAGTGTCTGAATTCTGCAAGTGGTTCTCTCTTTTCTCTCTCATCCTAAGGTATAAATAAATTTTGTTACTCTTTCACATTCGTTAGTTTTGTTTTGTTTTTTTCTACTTGAGTGGATTTTCCATTTCCAGTATGGAATGATGCACTTAGATTCTCTGTGGTTTCTTCATATAGTTTTGTTTCTCTATTGATATTTCCTACTTGCTAAATTGCTGCCATCACATATTCATGCAAATTTTTCAACTAAGTTTTCTTTATAGTTTTCATATGTGTATAAATATGACTTTTATTTTTATTATGTAAAAATAATTTTAATGCTTTTATTTATTTTTGAGAGAGAGAGACAGAGCACGAGCAGGTGAGGAGCAGAGAGAGAGGGAGACACAGACTGGGAAGCAGGCTCCAGGCTCTGAGCTGTCAGCACAGAGCCAGATGCGGGGCTCGAACTCACGGCCTCTGAGATCATGACCTGAGCCGAAGTCAGACGCCCAACCGACTGAGCCAACCAGGTGCTCTTAAATATGACTTTTAAGTACTTTTGGTCTAATATGTGCAACAACTTATCCCAGCAGATGTTTCTATTGACCTATGCTTTCCTTTCATTGGAAGATTTTTTAAATTTCTCTTCATATTTTTTTTTTTACTTTTTAGGGACACACTTTTTAAAAATATACTTCAGTAAACATGCATTGTATGTCATTTTTCCTAGATTTACTATTTTTTGTTGCCAAACATTTATGGCAGAATCTTCTCCACTGAAGTCTGTCTACTGATAGTTTTGTTCAATTGTTTCCAAATTCTTATTGCTTATTTTTATGACCTTGTGACTTTTACCTTTGATGTTAATTACTGCTGATCAAGTCTCCACCTATGGCACCAGCACCCTTGCTCTTTGCAGCTTCTCCCAGTTGTAACATTTCAGTCTTCTTGATCGCTGAGCCAGGGGTGGGCAGGTAGGGAGACACTGAACATCCTAGGCGAGAAGATGACGGATGTGCTTCCTCCTTGAATCTCCAGGATTTTTTCCAATGTACCTATTTCATAAGTTATTAACCTGTGACCCATTTTCTAAACTCTGAAATTGTCTTCACGGTCAGTTTGTCCTCTTCACTTAGTCCTACTAAGATAATTTTATACTTTTGTGTCCACCGTGTAACATTATATTATAATTTGAAAGTGTCTAGAAAGGAAGAAAGGATGAACTTTTATGTGTTATTACAGAATTCAAATGAGTATAAGAGCTTGTATTTGACTCCCAATAAATTTTATTTTCTCATGGTTTTTGTTGAATTTACTCTCTGCTACTACATGGGTTAGAGGCTCCCAGAGAAGAAATCATAGTTCATCTGTTCAGCCAAAAGCCTTAACATTTTCTTCTGAAGTGTTAAGTCTCCTGACAACTTTTTATTTTATGCCTCACAAGAATTGTTCTTAGAAAGAAAAACAGCAATGTGTGAACAATCAGATAAACACAGTAGTTGAAGTCTTTCCAGAGAAAAATGATATGAGAAATATGGAGATTGAGATATATAAGTATGAGTCAAAATGGATGGTTTATTCATTAAAATACTATGGTACCTAGTAAGAGACATAAGCAACCTTATGGTAAGATTAATGAGATATAATTCTCTGTATTTCAGGTTGTCAGTATCTTCAGAGAGTGACAAGAATTGTCCATATTTTGATTTTCGTGCAAAAAAAACCTTATTTTGCACCCTGCTCAGTAATAAGACCATATGTTTGTAAGCACCAAGTGTTTTAGTTACCTCATTTTGGTATAATGTTATTTCACCATTTATAAAGAATACATCTCTCATTATTTCAAAACCTGTATGATTATTTTCTTTGCATATTTTTAAGATAATATTTTTAGTGTAATTTTAGGCTCACAACAAAATTAAGAAGAAGCTCCTGAGATTTCCTGGATTGTCCCTGTCTGCACATGTGCATGGCCTCTCCCATTATCAACATCACTCACTAGAATGTTTCATTTCTTACCAAGGATGAATCCACATCAATGCATATATATCGCCCAAAGTCCAAAGAGTACTTGAGGCTTCATTCTTGGTGTTATGCAACTGTTCTCAAATGTAATTATATTAGTGTAAAAAAATATACTTGGTATATATTATTTATTTCTTATGTTTTGCTATTTAGTAGAATAAAATATATATTAATTACAAATCATAACATTAGTGTAAAATTCTCAATACAGTGAATAATTCCATTTCTATTTCCAAATTAGCTGATTTGTTCTAGCCCTTTAAGGGCCTCAAATGAGGATTGAACACTCCAGGGTGACAAGGATATCAGTCAGAATTGAGTCAGGAGACAGAAACAAGGAAGGAAGTTGAGGTAAACAATTATTATCTACTTGTAAGGGAAAGCTTGCTAAGGGGAAAGGCTACTAAGTTCAATAAAATTACAAAGAATATCTTAGAATTAAAGGAGGGATCACTGGGAAGCTAGGTCTACTCTCAAAAGATGGGATTCAGATGTCGTTGAAGGTGATGTGGGTACACACAGCTCACAGCTGACATGCTCACTTGAATGGCCTGGGACAGAGCAGCTCCATATTCCACGGGCTGAACTTGGTGAGGAAGGATCTCAGGCTGTGACTGGCAAACAGGAAGAGCTCCCTGTCAGAGCATCAGGAGGAAAGACCAGAAGACAGGACACTGACGGACTGGCTACAAAAAGTTGCTGGAGGACAAATACACAGGGCTTCCTGCAAGACTGCAACTGGCAACCAAGCCATGGTGGCCAAAGGAGAGAAATCAAGGTTTCTAGATTGGGTTCTAATTGGATAATAACCAGTGTCCTTTGATACCTTTTCTTATATGTTGTTTTCCTCAACTGGGTTCATATATTTTGGATGACATTTAGTTTTTTTCAATTTTTTATGTGCCCACTTCTGTCAGTCTTTACAGCCAGGCTAAAAACCACTTTGATGCAAAAAATAAAATGTTAAATAATGAAGAAAACCAAAAATTAAAATGTACAGATATTTGTGTGGGTCAAACAGCTAGTTATTGACAGAATTCAAGACAAACTTGAGTAATTAGATGAATCAGAAATATTCCTACCCTAATTCAATTATAAGAGGGAAGTAGTTTAAACTCGATTATTATTTGCAAAATACATTCATATCTCATATACATTTTTCTGTAAAGATAGACATATTCTTTATATTCTCTCTACATATTCCTTATTATCTTATAGAAAAATTACATGAATATTGAAAATGAATTGAATATAACTGTTTATGGTAGCTGTAACTAATTACTAAAGTTGTGTTTCATACAACCCAAGATTGCAATGACATTAAAAATTAAGCATTTAATTTTCATTCACCTGTTTGTGGTTTGGCTCTGTTAGGGTTGATCAAGTCTGGGCATTTATGGACTTGACTCCAGACTACATGTAGATGCAGCTCAGATCCTGGTATATGATCTTGCATAGCAAAGATAGCAACTTGCAGAAATGTGTTTCTTAGTGCCTGAACTTAGTGCCTCTGAACTCATAACCTATCACATTACCCACACGTTATATTGTGAAAACAAGTCACAATGGCAAACTTATCATTGGTTGTCTGTAGATTATACTTTTCTCAAAGTGGTCAGAGGGAAGAAATGTAGATTCACTGAAAATAACTACCATTGTAGCCATAGGAATATTTTTTATAATATTTCATGAGATAGATAAGTTTGTAAAGGAAAATTATTTGGAAATAGATTAAAAATTTAATACTCTCTTAACTTCCCATCTGTTTTTTTTTTTTGTGTGTGTGTGTGTGCCTAAAACCCTTGTAAACCAGTTTTGTATAGAGACAAACATGATGGTTTCACCATGGTTCTTGATCAAATAAGGCATAAGCAGAAGGTATAATGTTGAAGGACGTTGGCATTGAAACTGGTTACTTAATGTAATTTCTAATGTTTATTTATTTTTGAGAGAGTGAGAGAGAGAGAGAGACAGAGAGATTGAGAGCAAGCAGGGGAGGAGCAGAGAGAAAGGGAGACACAGAATCCGAAGCAGGCTCCAGGCTCTGAGCTGTCAGCACAGAGCCTGACGCAGGGCTAGAACCCACAAACAGTGAGATCATGACCTGAGCCAAAGTCAGATGCTCAACCGACTGAGCCACCCAGGATCCCCTGAAACTGGTCACTTCATATAATTTCTAAGTGCACACTCTTAGCCCTGGGGCTTAGTTACATAACTGCTCTTGGCTGTTTCCTTTGCTGGAATATATGGTAGAAATAGTATCTTATTCATAGTTACTTGAAGAGTATTTGAACAGTACCTCTTGGCACAAGTAGTCACTAGATTTCAGTGGTTTGGGCTTAAGAAACTGATGCTTTTGTGCCATCACCTGTGACATTATGATCTTAATTGTAGCAACTTCATAGGGCTTTTCTGAGCAATAAATAACAATAAATAATATAATGCCTAAAGATCCTTATAATAAAGCCCAACCGCATGAACTTCTTGCTGTCTGTGATCTCTTCATATTTTGCTTTTGCCAATATTCAACAAAGGCCATTTTCCAACTAAACCAAAGCCCTATAACTGTCATCTTCCTTTCACACAGTGAAATAGCCAGGCATCAGAAATGCTACCTGGCAACCATTTTGATCATATACATCAAAGCAATTTGCATTTTAAAAAGGGGAGAAATTCAATACACGTCATGTGTGGACACTAGAGTATTTTTTTCTGTATATGTGTTTGCTGTCTTGAAATCAAGTTGCAAGTACTGTTCTTTCCCTTATTCTAAAGATCAAATTGGTAATTTTCTCTGTGTCTTCCTTTGTGAGAATATCCATAGGTATATAACATAATGGACTTGTTATTTTGGATCCCAGAAGTAAATAGTACCCATTTAGTGCTAAATTCAGAGAAAGATGGTGCCTTTTTAAAACCTACTATTGTTGAAACAGAGCAGAAAATGTATTCTTTGCAGGCAGCCATTGCCAAGGAGAATGCAGGAAGGACTAGGCTGTGTATCCTTAATCTCTTGTACCAAATTTACTAATCTGAAAATTTTGTTTTCTGGTAACTAATGGGTGTAAGGTTGGAGATAAAACTACAAGGGCACTTAGGTGGCTCAGTCATTTTAGTGTCTGACTTTTGATTTTGGCTCAGTTCATTATCTCATGGTTCATGATATTGAGTCTGTACTGACAGCACAGGGACTGCTTGGGATATTCTCTTTCTCTTCCTTTATCTCTCTCCCAGTATCTCTGCCTCTTCCCTCACCAAAATAAATATGTTTATTTAAAAAAAATAATCCTTTCCAGCATCTATGGTTTCCTGATTTGTTCATTTCAGCCACTCTGACTGGCGTGAGGTGGTATCTCAGTGTGGTTTTTATTTGTATTTCCCTGATAAGGAGTGACGTTGAGCATCTTTTCATGTGCCTGTTGGCCATCTGGATGTCTTCTTTAGAGAAGTGTCTTTTCATGTTTTCTGCCCATTTCTTCACTGGATTATTGTTTTTCGGGTGTGGAGAAATGAGAACCCTCTTGCACTGTTGGTGGGAATGCAAACTGGTGCAGCCACTCTGGAAAACAGTGTGGAGGTTCCTCAAAAATTTAAAACTAGACCTACCCTATGACCCAGCAATAGCACTGCTAGCAATTTACCCAAGGGATACAGGAGTGCCGATGCATAAGGGCACTTATACCCCAATGTTTATGGCAGCACTCTCAACAATAGCGAAATTATGGAAAGAGCCTAAATGTCCATCAGCTGACAAATGGATAAAGAAGATGTGGTTTGTATACACAATGGAATACTACTTGGCAATGCGAAAGAATGAAATCTGGCCTTTTGTAGCAATGTGGATGGAACTGGAGAGTGTTATGCTAAGTGAAATAAGTCATAGAGAGAAAGACAGATACCATACGTTTTCACTCTTATGTGGATCCTGAGAAATGTAACAGAAGACCATGGGGGAGGGGAAGGGAAAAAAAAAAAGAGAGGGAGGGAGCCAAACCATAAGAGACTCTTAAAAACTGAGAATAAACTGAGGGTTGATGGCGGGGGGGTGGGAGGGTGAGGAGGGTGGGTGATGGGCATTGAAGAAGGCACCTGTTGGGATAAGCACTGGGTGTTGTATGGAAACCTATTTGACAATAAATTTCATATAAATAAATAAATAAATAAATAAATAAATACTAAAAAGAGAGAGAAAATAAATAAATAAATAAATAAATAAATAAATAAATAAATAATAATCCTTGGAAACAAATTCACTTTACCATCATATTTCAAATATATTTTCACTATTTTTGACTTCCAATTTATCCATCTCTCTTAGGTCACTTGGTTTGCCATTATTAGAAATAGGCAGTTAAATATATACCTTTATATCATAAAATGTAAATTCTAACTATCCATATTATTTTGAGTAATTTTGGGTGTGTTTTTTATACTGATAGGCATAGATTTCATTGGAGTTAAAAGCCAAAAATGGGTACCCATATTTCTCCATGTAACAAAGGACATTATAAATTATGTAATTAAAAGCATAAATGTTTATAAATACAGGAATAATAGATATAAGTGCATCTAACTTCAGAAGACATTAGTGAATTTTACATTATTTGGCATCATTAATGAATGCTTTGTTCTAATCCTACCTATAGATAGAAAGAAACAGTCAAGGAAAATGAGGAGATAGGGGAATATGTTCCAAATGGAAGAATAAGATAAAATCTCCGAAAAAGATTGAAATAACATGGAGATAAGCAATCTATCTGATAACCAGTTCAAAGTAATGATCATAAACATGTTCACCCAAGAGAAGGATAAGATGAACACAGTGAGAATGTCAACAAAGAAATGGAAAATATAAAATAGAACCAATCAGACCTGGAGAGAAGAATGATGGAAATTTAAAAATACACTAGCATGAATCAATAACAGATTAGGTGGTGCAGAAAGGATCAACTACCTGGGAAACAAGGTAGTACAAATCGTGCAAGCAGAACAACAACAACAAAGAATTAGTTTTATTTTATTTTATTTTTATTTATTTTGACTTGAGAGAGAGAGAGAGAGAGCATGAATAGAGAGAGGGGCAGGAGATAGAGAATCTCAAGCAGGTTCCATGCTCAGTGCAGAGCTGAACGTGGGGCTCTATCCCTTGACACTGGAATGACCTGAGCTAAAATCATAAATTAGAGTCTCAACTGACTGAGCTACCCAGGCACCCCAATTCTACAAAATACCTCTGCATCTTAAATTAGTCTCAAAACTGAAGACAATAGAAAATTACCAAATTCATTCCATATGGATAGCATTACCCTGAAATCAAAACCAAACAAAGACACAAAACATACACACACACCCACACGCACACACACACGCGCGCACACACACACACACACACACACACACACACACACAATTATAGACCAATACCCCTGATCGAAATCCAAAAATCATCACTCAAATATTAGCAAACTGAATTTCACAATACAAGAAAAGGATCATACACCATGGTTACGTGGCTTTATTCCACTTATGCAAAGATGGATCAACACCTGCAAATTAACCAACTTGACACATCACATTAACTGACTCAATGATCAAACTCACATGGTAATCTCAACAGATGCAGAGAAAGCATTTGAGAAAATTCAACATCCAGTTATAATAATAACTGCCCAGAAAGTGTGTAGAGAGGGAATGTCCCTCCATACAATAAAGTTCATATATTACCAGCCCACAACCAACATCTTCTGAACAGTGAAAAGCCAAAAGCTTTTCTTTTCAGATCAGGATCAAGACAAGGAATTCCAGTCTTACCACTTTTATTCAACACAGTGCTGGAGGTCCTAGCCACAGAAATCTGAAAAGAAAAAGAAAAAAAAAAGGCATCCAAACTGATAAGGAAAATGCAAAACTGTCACTATTTTCCAATGACATTATTCTCTAGATAGAAAAACCTACACTCCACTAAAAATACCATTAGAACTAATAAGTGTAATTAGTTAGGTTGCAGGATACCAAATTAATATGCAGAAATCTGCTGCATTCTTATACGCTAGTAAATAACTATGAGAAAGAGAAATTAAGAAACAATCTCATTTATAATTGAATTTGTAAGAATAAATCACTTAAGAAGGAATTAACCAGAGAAGTAACTCATATCCTCTAAATTATAAGGCACTGGTAAAAGAAATTCAAAGATGACACAAATCAAAAATAAGATGATATGCCATGCTTATAGACTGGTAGAATTAATATTATGCAAATATTCATATTACACAAAAAGACCAATGGATTCAATGTAATCCCTATGAAAACACCAATAGCATTTTTTCATAGGACTAGATTAAATTATCTTAAAGTTGGTATGGAACTACAAAAGACCCTAAATACTGAAAGCAACCTTTATTTTATTTTTTTAAGTTTTTCTGTTGATTGCAGTCAGTTAACATATAATGTAATATTAGTTACAAGTAGTTAATATAGTGATTCAACACATCCATACCATACTCAGTGCTCATCACAGCAAGTATACTCCTTAAGCACCATCACCTATTACACTCATTCTGCCACCCACCTGCCCTCTAGTAACCATCAGTTTGTTCTATACAGTTAAGATTCTGTGTCTTGCTTTGCCTCTCTCTCTCTCTCTCACTTTTCACCCTTGGTTTTGTTTCTTAAATTCCAGATATGAGTGAAATCATAGGGTATTTCTCTTTCTCTGACTGACTTATTTCTCTTAGCATAATAGACGTTAGTTCTATCCACATCATTGCTGATGGCAAGATGACATCTTTTTTTTTTTAAGTTTATTTATTTATTTGAGAGAGAGAGAGTGTGAGTGGGGAAGGGGAAGACAGAGAGAGAGAGAGAGGGAATTCCAAGAAGCTTCCATACTATCAGCACAAGCCCAATGTGGGGATGAACTCATGAGCCATGAGATCATGACCCGAGCAGAAACCAAGAGCCAGACCTTCAATCGACTGAGCCATCCAAGCACCCCAAGATTACATCTTTTGATGGCTAAGCAATATATGTACACACACACACACACACACACACACACACACACACACACCACATCTTCTTTATCCATTCATCAGTTGATGGACATTTGGGTTCTTTCCATAATTTGGCTATCGTTGATAATCCTGCTATAAACACAGGGTACGCGTGCCCCTTTGAATCAGTATGTTTGTATCCTTTGAGTAAATACATAGTAGTACAATTACTAGGTCATCGTACAGTTTTATTTTTAACTTTTTGAGGAGTCTCCATACTGTTTCCCACAGTGGCTGCACCAGTTTGTATTCCCACCAACAGTGTAAGAGAATTCCCCTTTTTTCGCATACTTGACAACATCTGTTGTTTCTTCTGTTGTTCATTTTTGCCACCCTGACAGGGGTGAGGTCATATCTCATCATGGTTTTGATTTGTATTTCCCTGATGGTGAGTGATGCTGAGCATCTGTTTATGCATCTGTGGGCCATCTATATATCTTTTCTAGAAAAATGTCTATTCATATCTTCTGCCCATTTCTTAACTGGATCATTTATTTTGAGTGTTGAGTTTGATAAATTCTTTATAAATTTTGGATACTAACTCTTTACCAGAAATATCACTTGTAAGTATCTTCTTCCACTCTGTAGGTTACCTTTTAATTGTTTTACACTTTCCCTCACTGTGAAGGAGGTTTTTATGTTGATGAGGTCCCAATAGTTTAGTTTTGCTTTTGTTTCCCTTGCCTCTGGAGACATATCTAGAAAGAAGATGTGCAGGCCAAGGACAAAGACTTTGCTACCTGTGTTCTCCTCTAGGATTTTAACAGTTCCCTGTCTCAACTTTAGGTCTTTCATCCATTTTGAACTTATTTGTGTGTATGGTGTAAGACAGTGGTCCGGTTTCATTCTTCTTTCTGTACGTTGTTGTCCTATTTTCCTAACAACATTTGTTGAAAAGACTGTTTTTTTTTCCCCACTGGATAGTCTTTTTTTTTTTTTTAATTTTTTTTTTCAACGTTTTTTATTTATTTTTGGGACAGAGAGAGACAGAGCATGAACGGGGGAGGGGCAGAGAGAGAGGGAGACACAGCATCGGAAACAGGCTCCAGGCTCTGAGCCATCAGCCCAGAGCCCGACGCGGGGCTCGAACTCACGGACGGCGAGATCGTGACCTGGCTGAAGTCGGACGCCTAACCGACTGCGCCACCCAGGCGCCCCTCCCCACTGGATATTCTTACTGCTTTGTCAAAGATTAGTTGACCAAACAACAGTGTGTTTACTTTTGGGTTATCTATTTTGTTCTATTGATCTTTGTGTCTTTTATTTTTTCTATTACCATAGAGCTTTGTCATATAGCTTGAATTCTGGAATTGTGATGCCACTAGTGCCCAGAAAAATATAAACTATAAAAAATAAAACAGGAAGAAATAGAAAATTTGAACACACCCACAAGCACCAAAAAAGTTGAATCAAAAATCTCCCAATGAACAAAAGCCCAGGGCAGGATCACTTCCCAGGGGAATTCTACCAGATATTTAAAGAAGACTTAATACCCAATCTTCTCAAACTGCTCCAAAAAGTAGAACTGGAAGGAAAAATTCCAAACTCACTCTATGAGGCCAGCATTACCTTGATGCCAAAACCAGAAAAAAACCACTAAAAAGGAGAATTCCAGACTAATAACCCTGATGAAAATAGATGCAAAAATTCTTAACAAGACACCAGCATATTGAATCCAACAGTACATTAAAATAATTATTCACCACGATCACATGGGATTTATTCCTGGACTACAAGGGTGGTTCAATATCTGCAAATCAACCAAAGTGATACACTGTATTAATAAAGGAAAGTATAAGAACCATATCATCTACTTAATACACGCAAAATAAGCATTTGACAAAATACAGCATCCATTCTTGATAAAAACCCTCAATAAAGTAGGGATAGACAGAACACACCTCAACACCATAAAGACTACATACAAAAGACCCACAGTTAAATCATCCTTAATGGAGAAAAACTAAGAGAAAAATTATTCCTCTAGGGTCAGGAACAAGACAGGAGGTCAACTCTCACCATTACTACTTAACATCATACTGGAAATCTTAGCCTCAGTAATCAGACAACAAAAAGAAATAAAAGGCATCCAAACCTTCAAGTAAGTAGTCAAACTTTCACTATTTGCAGATGACATGATACTCTATGGGGAAAACCCAAAAGATTCCACCAAAAATTGCTAGAACTAATACATGAATTCAGCGAAGTCGCACAATACAAACTCGATGTACAGAAATCTGTTGCATTTCTATCCACTAGTAATGAAGCAGCAGAAAGGCATCAGAAACATAATCTGACTTATATACTTCGATCATACATACCAAAGATATTTGCATTTTAAAACATTTGATAACATATATATATACGTTTTATATATATATATATATATATATACACACACACACGTTATATATATATACATGTTACATATATACATGTTATATATATATACATATATATATATATGTATATATATACACACACACATATATATAGTATTTGTATTTAAGCAAGCAAAAACAGCATTTTTAGGAAATAGAAGTGAGGGTGGTTAGGTCTTTTCACTGCTTGAAAATGAGTAAAGGTACTAATTTGTTAGACTTTAATGAGCAAAGAATACATGCTATAAAATGTAGGGCACAGTAAAAGGATGTTTAAAACATATTAAATTCATATCTTCTTACAGAGGAAAGTTAAATAAAATATCTATTGTGAAAAATAAGTAAACCAGGAAAAAGTAGAGTTCTAAGAAATGATAGTGTTTATCCAAATGAATTGATAAATATGGTATACTTAACAATTAATTATGTGTGTGTGTGTGTGTGTGTGTGTGTGTGTGTACTTACCACAGAGATAAAATGTATCAGTAAAACTTACATAAGAAGTTAAAAATTATATTAACATAAATAGGATAATGTTCATCTCAATTCCAAGAATATTTATACTTAAGTAACTGTTTTTTAAATTGTTAATGAGATAGTCCTTCAACAGAAGCAAACATAACAATAAAAGTATAAAAAATGTAAAAAAAATCATCCAACACAAGCCAGAAAACTGCTCTGTCAAAATACAAGGCAAAAACCTTTGTTGGAAATGATGAAGCACAATTCACGGTGATAGACTGAGTATCCAAACCATTAGCAATGTTTCATAAAACTTGAACGTACTTAATAATACAAGTTGAACACAGACTGGAAACAAAAGGGAAGAAAATAATCATAAATGGAGATTCAAACAATTCTATCATCCTGCTTATCAAACAAGCAGATTTACCAGGAATACTATAGAAAGACTTAATCTACACAATTAACAAATACATATATGCACATACATAATACATGATCTATGTATTAGTATAGACTACCCATATTTTTAATGTCATATGAAAATTTTCCAAAGTTTCACAAAATACACTATATACATATATACACATATATACACTCACATTTTCATGTATAGTAATATAAAATATATAGAGCAGTGATGTCACTGCAATAACCACTAGCCAACCTTTATAATTGGGCACATGTACATGAATATTTAAATTTAATTTTAAGTAATTAAACATAAAGGCTTAATATTGGGTCAGCAGTCATACTAGCCATATTAAACACAAATGTAGACCACATCCACCATTATAGAACATTCTCCAACTACAGTTCACCAACAATTTGCAAACCCTTGAATGGTTTTATCTCCTTAGCATATTTCTAATTAACATATGAGCCAGATATATAATCACACTGGATGTTTACAATTTTTAAGGAGTTACAATAAAACTATAACAGCAATATTTTGTCTTGTGAAATATTAATTGCCTTAAGTGCATATATTACAAAAGAGAGAAAGCAGAAATATGAGCATACACCACAAGAAGCTAAAAACAGGAAAGCTTTGGATTTTCTTTTTTTTTCCACACCATGTACAAAAATAAATTCAAAATGAATGAAAGACCTAAGTGTGAGACAGGAAACCATCGAAATCCTAGAGGAAAACACAGGCAGTAAACTCTTTGATCTTGGCCATAGCAATTTCTTACCAGACATGTCTCTAGAGGCAAGGGAAACAAAAGCACAAACGAACTATTGGGACCCCATCAAGATATAAAGCTCCTGCACAACAAAGGAAACAATCAACAAACCGTAAAGGCAGCCTACAGAATGGGAGACAATATTGTCAAAGTGACATATCTGATAAAGGGTTAATATCCAAAAATATAAAGAACTTATCAAACTCAACACCCAAAAAACCAAAAAAATCCACTTAAGTCATGGGCAGAAGACATGCATAGACACTTCTCCAAAGAAGACATACAGATGGCCAACAGACATGAAAAAATGCTCAACATCACTCATGATCAAGGAAATACAAATTAAAACCACAATGAGATAGCACCTCATGCCTGTCGGAATGGCTAAAATTAACAACACAGGAAACAACAGAGGTTTGCAAGAATGCAGAGAAAAGGGAACCCTCTTACACTGTAGACAGCAATGCAAACTGGTGCACCCACTCTGGAAAATAGTATCGATGTTCTTAAAAAAAAAGAAAGAAAGAAAAGAAATAGAACTACATTACAACCCAGCAATTTCACTACTAGGTATTTAACCCAAAGGACACAAAAATGCTGATTGGAAGGGGCACATGCGCCCTGATGTTTCTACAGCATCATCAATAACAGCCAAATTATGGAAAGAGCGTGAATTTCTATCAACTGATGAATGCATAAAGGATATACACACACACACACACACACACACAGGCATGCATACATATATATATATATACTTATATATATATTATATACATATATATATATACTTATATATATATTATTCAGGCATCAAAAAGAATGAAATCTTGCCCTTTGCAAGGATGTGGACAGAGCTAGAGAATATTATGCTAAGCAAATAAGCAAAATTATAGTCAGAGAACTACAAATACCATATGACTTCACTCATATGTGGAATTAAAAAAAAAACAAAATGGATGAACATGGAGGAAGGGAAAAAAAAACAAAGAGAGGGAAGCAAACCATAAAAGACTATTAACCATAGAGAACAAACTGAGGGTTGATGGAGGGGAAATAGGCAGGGGGATGGGCTAAATGGGTGACAGGTGTCAAGGAGGGCACTGTTGTGTAGAACACTGGGTGCTATATATAAGTAATGAATCAGAAAATTTGACTTACGAAGCCAATCTTACACCATATGTTAACTAACTAGAATATAAATAAATATTTGAAGAAAAGAAAATGCTACAATGTAAAGATTCTCTCAAAATTTTACATACTACCATACCGTATAGAAAATAAAATTGTTGGACAATAAAAAAAAATAAAAACATAAAAGCAAATATTAGGTGACATTATATACAAAGTAAATAAGAGAAAATAATAAATAGTACAAAATCATGACAGAGAACAAATGTGCAGTAGAAAGGATCAAAAAAGAACAGGAGTATTTTCATTGAAAAGACATAAAAAATGGATAAGGCTGTCAAAGGACAAAATAAAGACAAGGACCTTTTAGGTCTGAATTAAACTCGGGAATACATTATTCTTTGCACAGATATTAAATGTTAATAAAGCCATATTATAAATAGAATATAAAACCTATATATAAAAAAACTTCTAGAAAAGGCTAAATACTAAATTGGAGTTCAACAAAAAGAAACCTAAGCAAACCAACCATGTATGAAAGAAATTGAGTTCATTATATAAACCTTCCTACAAAAAAATTCTACTCACAAGCTCAGATGGCATCAGTAGTGAATAAATGACACTTTAAAAATATGATTACCCCCTTGTCCCATTACGGCATAGTTTCATATGTGTTACATCCTACATACACTGTATATGCTGGAACACACTTTTGCAAACTTTGCTCTGAATACTTATGCAGACTGCATAGAAATTAACAGAAGATTGTCTTTCATATTTACCCAGAGATTTATAACTTTCCATGCTCTTCTTTTTAGAAGGATGAAATAGTAAAGATGAGAATGGAAATAATTGGAAATGAGGCTATAAAAACAATAGAAAAGATCAATGAAACCAAAAGAGCTGCTTCATGGAAAAAGTATAGAGAATTTATAAAATATTAACCAGAATTATCAGGAAAAAAAGGGTGAGGACCCAGGTAAATACCTTCAGAAACTAGGAGCAGAAGGGACAACCCACACTTCCGAAATACAGATGATCATAAGAGACATATGTGAAGAGTTATATGCCAACAAATTGGACAATCTAGAAGAATTGGACCAATACCTAGAAATATTCAAATTTTCAAGATTGCATCAGGAATGAAGTCTAAAGAGACTAATTAATAGTAGAGAAATTGAATCAGTAGGCAAAAAACTCCCAATAAAAATACATATCCAGGACCAGATGTCCACTCTTATAACTTTTATTCATCACAGTACTTCTAGCTAGAGTAATCTGAAAGAAAAAGAAATAAAAGATACCGAAATTGATAAGGGCAATGCAAAATGGTCCCTATTTTCAAATGACAGAATTCTCTAGATAGAAAAACCTAAAAGCTCCGCCAAAAATATACAAAACACTGACAATAACAAAAAAAAAAAAAACCAAAAAACAAAAAACCAAAACCAAAACCAAAATGATTAGAATAAATAAAATCAGTTAGGTTTCAGAATACAAAATTAATATGCAGAAAACTGTGGGTTTTTTTCTGCACACTAGTAAAAAACTATGAGACAGAGAAATGAAGAAAACAATCCCATTTATGTTTATAAGAATAAATTACTGAAGAATAAATATAACCAAGGAAGTAAGTCCTACATTATGAAAACTATCAGACATTGATAAAAGAAATTCAAAGATGACATAAATCAGTAAATGGGAAGATATACCTTGCTCATGGACTGGAAGAATTAATATTGTGAAAATATCCATATTACACAAAACGACCTACGGATTCAATATAATCCCTGTGAAAATACCAATGGCATTTTTCACAGAACTAGATTAAACTACCTTAAAGATGGTATGAAATCACAAAAGACTCTGAATATCCAAACGATACTTTTTATTTAAGTTTTTGTTTAAATTCCTGTTAACTGACATACAGTGTAACGTTTCATTACAGGTGTGCAACGTAGTGATTCAACACTTCCATACATAAACTAGTGCTCATCGGAGCAAGTGCACTCCGTAATCCCCATCACGTATTTCACTCATTCCCCCACCTACATTTCCTATGGTCACCATCAGGTTGTTATATATAGTTAAGTGTCTGTTTCTTGCCTTGCCTCTCTCTCTATTCCCTTTGTTTGCTTTGCTTCTTAAAATCCACATATGAGGGGCGCCTGGGTGGCGCAGTCGGTTAAGCGTCCGACTTCAGCCAGGTCACGATCTCGCGGTCGGGGAGTTCGAGCCCCGCGTCCAGCTCTGGGCTGATGGCTCAGAGCCTGGAGCCTGTTTCTGATTCTGTGTCTCCCTCTCTCTCTGCCCCTCCCCCGTTCATGCTCTGTCTCTCTCTGTCCCAAAAATAAAATTAAAAAAGTTGAAAAAATTTAAAAAAAAATCCACATATGAGTGAAAACATATTGCATTTGTCTTTCTCCACCTGACTATTTCACTTAGCATAATTGCCTCTACCTCCATCCATGTTGTTGCAAATGGAAAGATTTCTTTTTGTTGTCTCCTAAAAACATTCCATTGAATATATATGCATATATGTATACACATATATAATCTTTCTTATTTTTTAATGTTTTATGTTTATTTTTTGTGAGACAGAGACAGAGCATGAGCAGGGGAGGGGCAGAGAGAGAGAGGGAGGCACACAATCCAAAGCAGGCTCCAGGCTCTGAGCTGTCAGCACAGAGCCCGACACAAGGCTCAAACCCATGAACTGCGAGACAATGACCTGAGCTATAAAGTCAGACGCTGAACCAACTGAGCCACCCAGGTGCCCCTATAAAACCTCTTTTTTATCCAGTCATAATTTCATGGTTGTTTTTTTTTGAGATTTTTCTTGCTTCTTGAGGTAGACCCACATTGCTGTATACTTCCCCCTTATGACCACTTTTTCTGCATCCCAAAGGTTTTGCACAGTTTTGTTTTAATTTTCATTTCTTTTGATGTATTTTTTAAAATTTCTTCTTTGATTTCCTGGTTGACTCATTGTTCATTAGCATGTTGTTTAGTCCCCATGTATTTGTGTTTTTTCTAATATGTTTTTTCGGTTGATTTCTAATATCAAAGTGTTGTGGTCAGAAAAGGTGCATGTTATGATTTCAAACTTTTTGTATGATTTGGGGCCTGTTTTGTGAACTAATACGTGATCTATTCTGGACAATGTTCAATATGCACTTGAAAAAGATGTGAATTCTGCAATGTTAGGATGGATTCTGAATATATTTGTTAAGTCCATCTGATACAGAATGTCTTTCAAAGTCATTGTTTACTTGTTTATTTTCTGTTTGGTAATCTGTCCATTGTTGTAAGTGGCTGTTAAAGTCCCCTACCATTATTGTGTTACTATCAAACAGTTCCTTTTGTTTGTTATTAGTTGTTTTATATATTTGGGTGCTTCCACTTTGGGTGCATAAATATATACAATTGTTAGATCTTCTTGTTGGCTTGTTCCCTTTATGATTATATAATGCCTTCTCTGTCTCTTTTTTACTGTCCAGATCCAGAAGGCACAGAGAACTCCCGTCAAAATCAACAAAAGCCAGTCAACACCACCAAGACATATTGTAATTAGACGTGCAAAATATGTTGATGAAGAAAAAAATCTTAAACACAGAAAGACAAAAGAAATCCTTAACTTATAATGGAAAACCCATAGGGGTCACTGCACTTTTCTCAACAGAAACTTGGGGAGTCAGAAGGGAGTGGGCTGGTATATTCAAATGCTGAATGAGAAAAATCTGCAGCCATGAAAACTCTATCCAGTAAGGCTATCTTCAGAATAGAAGGCAAGGTAAAGACTCATTCAGACAAATGAAACTAAAGGAGTTCATGACCAATAACCAGTCCTGAAAGTAATGAAAATGGATCTGGAGGATTTTATCCTAAATGAAATTAGTCAGAGAAACACACGCACCATATGATTTAGCTGATAGTGTGGAATCTAAAAACAAACAAAACAGAAGCAGACATATACAGAGAGGCTAAAGTTGTGACTGACATAAGGAAGGAGGGAAAAAGGAATGTCTGAAATAGGCAAAAGAAAGTAAGTGGTACAAACTTTCAGTTATACAATAAATAAATCACAGGGATGTAAATTATAACATAGGGAATATAGGCAACTATACTGTATTAATTTTGTATGGAGATCGATATAAAGAGCTTTATTGTGATGATTGTATTATAATGTGGATAAATGTGGAATCACCATGACTACACCTGAAACTAATATAATATTCTATGCCAACTCTCATTAAAATCATTAAAAATAAATACATAAAAATAAAATAGCCACCCACCTTTGCAAAAATGAAAAACAAAAACCCAGAAACACAGACCAATAGAAATATACAGACAAATATCCTCAAAAGTTATTCACAAATAAAGCCCAATAATGTACAATAAAGGAAAAGAATTCCATTGAGGCAAATTAGGTAATTTACATTTAATGTGTTTTTTTTCTTTTGATATTCATGTATCATTTAATTGTGTTTTAAAAGTAACTTTTCTCTGCGCTCTCCCAATGTTGTCAGTTAAGTGAAATTTTTAAAAAATCACATTCATTTTCCCACCTACCTAGTTAGACTTAGGCTCTTCTCATGTACAACAAATATTCCTAATTAAATAGAGACAACTAGCTATCACTGGAGGATGAAGCAATGAATAATATGAGTAATTATTTAACATTCACATTTCTGGCATGGTGCTGTTGTTCACTATTGTTCAATGTTTTATCCTTCCCACAGGCATTTACTTATCAGCAGCAACCTAAATAACTCATTGGCGAATAACATTGAGTACAGGTATATTAAAACTAAGGCAGAAAAATTGAGAAGAAAGGTTCTGAAATTGTTATCTTTGTGCCAGTGACAATAAAATTGAAAATGTAGTAAGTCTTCAGAATTACTGCCAAATACCATTAAATAAATACCTGTTATGGGGATGATGATTTTAGAATATTCTCTGTATAATAGAAATGACATACCAAGGACATAAAAAAGGAAGTTGCTAATGTGAAGATGTAGCAAAGTTGTCTAAAAGTAAAACTTAAACATCGAAGATATTTTACACGAGGCATAAGTTCTCAGTGTTTGTGTCAGATGCAAGCAAATTAACAGCCTAAGTGGTCAAGTCTCTGACCTCAGTGTCTTGTGGAACACAAAAAGTTCTCAGAGGCACTTGCCAATGGACAAACTAAATGACTACAAGCTCAAAGTTCCCTACATTCTTGAGGTGTGTGAGGAGATAAAGTGTCTTCAAAATAGCCCAAGGGTAAGAATTTCCTGTCCAAATTTGAAGTGACACAATGATGAGAAATCTACTTTTTCCACGATTGCCTCCTTCTGAGGTCTCACAGGGCCGGCAGGCTGTGAAGACCACAGATACTGTCTGGTTACAAGAGGAACCTGGTTCCTTCCGGACGATGCATGACTGTCTGGCCAACAGAAGGTATGTGTCACTGCTGCCACTATTAGTCACCTCATTTAGTGGGAGATACAAATGCTGGATGGGATGCACCTGAGGCACAACTAATACACAATCACATCGCAGAAAACATTGGTATCTGTACTCCAACAACTCAGGGTGAAAAACAAGGATGAGTAGGAAACATATTGGAGAATTTCTTAAAATATTTAAATTCTCGCCTGTGGAAAAGTAATTAAGTGCATATACACATGTGCAATTGTGTTTGCAAATCAACATCATTTCATGTGAAACCCATGAGCATCGTGTCAAAACCCTTAGTTTGCATTTGCCATTAATTATAGATTAAGTTACGTTATTTGATATTTAGCTCAGCCTTAAGAAAGAGATCTTAAGATGAATCCATCGAATCATAATGGTCAAACGTAATTCCTCATACATTTGCTTAGATGAATGAAAGCGGTTTGATTTTTCATAAAAAGCAAGATGAGGCACTTTCTGTAAAATGCTAACTTAAACTGAACTATAAACAATAAAAACACTTCCTAAAAAATTGAACAAAACTTGGCAAAAAAGATATTCAATATTGAAAGACATTCCTGTCTAATGAATTATGTTACATGGTCCAAAGGATATGAATCAGTAAAGTTAATGTGGCTATTGTGTTAAAAATAATTAAAATAACTGATATATTATTGAGAGCTTTAAAAAGCCAGATTGACTATTAAAGGCTTTATATGCATTCTATTTAACTTATTTTCATCCCCATTTTATATTAGTAAAAACTAGGTAGCTGGACACGAAGTAACTTTTTAAAGGTCATTCTTTGTAAGTTTGAGAGCCAAAAGGAATTCCAGATTTCGTTGCCTGCAGAGCTCATTGACTGAATTATTACATTACAATTATTTGATTTATTAGAATTCCTTATACAACTAAAGCTACCCTCACTGCCTTGAGATTCATAGATCTTTCTGGAAGTTTGTACCAACAGCATTCTTCCATAAAAGTTCTACACTTTTATTTATTACTTTATGGTGTAATATATTTGCCATTATACCAATTGACTATTTCTGGTGTTGTATAAATCCTTAAAAAATATTTTTTGCGGGCAGAACAGCATGGAAATTTTTGTGTGTGTCTCACTTCCATGAAATACAACCAGACCAACACTAAACCATCCTGCACACCTAGAAAACTGGTCTGAGGGGTAACACAGCAATCTGCACAACCTGAACCACAGAATTCAGCAGGTACGCGGCACATAGAGATGAACTGGGGGAGAGAGAAACTGCAGAGGGCAGGGAGCTGTTTTTGGGTGCAGAGAGAGGATGGAGATGGGGGTGGGGGAGAAGTGGGGGACAGAATACGGGAAAAGCAACCCCCCAAAAGCAGCTGGAGAGAAAGTGGAAAAGTGGAAACAGCCGCAGGGACTGAACTAAAAAGGGAGAAGGGAGAAAGGAGAGGGTTTAAATTCCATTAAGACTATAAACAGGGAGAGCACAGAGGCTGCAACTCTGCAGCTCGATACCTGGTGGTGCTCTTGGTGGGAAGGACGAGTCCCCAGGAGCAGAGTGGAGTCTGGATGTCTTCGGGCCACATGGGAAGAGCCGGTTCCCCTCCTGAGAGGACACCTGGTAGAGGGTGCGTGAGTCCCGCAAAGGCAAGGCTCCAGCGGACCCGGGAGAAAAACCACATTCACTGGTGCTGGAACAAGGTTGCTGGGGGTGAAGCCTGGTTGCCGATGCGTGTTGTGATTTACCTTAATCCCTGAAATGCTGCTGCTACATGATCGCGTGAACTTTTTCTGAGGCAGGCTGGCACCCGGCTGCAGGCTCTGGGCATTGGCAGCAGCACGGTCCCGCGAACGTTCCTGAGTGCAGCCGGCACCCGGCCATTGCTCAGTGAGTCCTTCCTGCAGAGGGGTGAAGCGGGTCAAAGCTGCAATTCTTCAGAAGTAAGGGGCCGGTAAGAACAGGCACATCTGAGATGAAACTCAGTACGGAGATTCTGCCTGGGGCTTGGTCACAGACAATGTAAAAACGGGGAGTGGACGGAGCCAAAGACAAAGGACAGGTGCACAATTGCTATTCGGGAAGAACACAGTTCCAATACTGGAGATTGGGTGGCTGAGGGACGCCATTTCCACTGCTTCCACGCATGCACATGCGCATGTGCATGCGCACTGATGAGCACCGCAGCAATCCACCCCAGTAGGCTAGTAGCGCCATCTAGTGGAGAGCGGAGCTGTTACACTAAGCCCTGCCCAACTGGGCCAAGCTCACTGTTCAAGAACACAAATCTCTCTGCCTGTTTAGTTTATGGACTATAAAGTGCTTCATAGTTTGACTTTTAGGGCCAAAGAAAGTAATTTCAGTCGTATTTCAGTCTGTTTGCCGGTCCATCTATTCAATTTTCTTTCTTTTTTTTTCTTTTTTCTCTTTTTTGTTTTTCTTTTTCTTGAATACAGGAAGAGAAAAAATTCACTTTTATTTTCAATTTTTATTAAAAATATTTTTCTTTCATTTTTTTTCTACTATATTTTTTACTTTTGTGTAAATTTTTTCAAATTCTATTTTACTTCCATCGTTTTATTTTATTCTACTTCAGTGTATTCATTTTTTCAAATTTTCTGATTTCCTTTTTTTTCTTTTTCTTTTTTTTCTCTAATCTATTAACCCCTTTCAACACCCAGACTAAAACACACTTAAGATCTAGCATCATTTATTTAATTTTTTTGTGTGTGTCTGTTTTTAATTTTTCAATTTTAATATTTTTTTAATTTTAATTTTTTAATTTTAATTTTTATCTCATTAATTCCTTTTCTCCCTTATAAACTAACAAAACAAAGGAACTTACCCCAAAAGACAGAGAGGAATCTACTCCAAACAGAAAGAGAAACGACAGGCAGGGACTTAACCAACACAGATACAGGCAAGATGTCTGAACCAAAACTCGGAATCACAATAACAAGAATACTAGCTGGAGTCAAAAATAGATTAGAATCCCTTTCTGTGGAGATAAAAGAAGTAAAAGCTAGTCAGGATGAAATAAAAAATGCTATAACTGAGCTGCAATCTCAAATGTATGCCACGGTGGCAAAGATGGATGAGGTAGAACAATCAGCGATATAAAGGACAAACTTATGGAAAATAATGAAGAGGAAAATAGAGGGATATTAAGGCAAAAGAGTATTATTTAGGAATTAGAGAAATCAGTGACTCATTAAAAAGGAACAACATCAGAATCATAGGGGTCACAGAAGAGGAAGAGAGAGAAATAGGGGTAGAAGGGTTATGTGAGCAAATCATAGTGGAAAACTTTCCTAACCTGGGGAAAGACACAGGCATCAAAATCCAAGAAGCACAGAGGATTCCCATTAGATTCAACAAAAAACAACCACCAACGAGGCATATCATAGTCAAATTCACAAAATACTCAGGTAAGGAAAGAATCATGAAAGCAGAAAGGAAAAAAAGTCCCTAACCTACAAGGGAAAACAGATCAGGTTTGCAACAGATCTATCCACAGAAACTTGGCAGGCCAGAAAGGAGTGGCGGGATATATTCAGTGTTCTATATCAGAAAAATATACAGCCAAGAAATCTTTATCCAGCAAGGCTGTCATTCAAAATAGAAGGAGAGATAAAAAGTTTCCCAAACAAAAATTAAAGGAGTTTGTGACCACTAAACCAGCCCTGCAAGAAATTTTAAGAGGGACTCTCTGAGGGAATAAAACATGAGAGAAAGAAAGAAAGGAAGGAAGAAAGAAAGAAAGAAAGACCAAAAGCAACAGAGATTAGAAAGGACCAGAGAACACCACCAGAAACTCCAACTCTACAAGCAACATAATGTCAATAAATTCATATCTTTCAGTACTCATGCTAAACATCAATGGACTCAATGCTCCAATCAAAAGACATAGGGTAACAGAATGGCTAAGAAAACAAGATCCATCTATATGCTGTTTACAAGACACCCACTTTAGACCCAAAGACACTTTCATATTGAAAGTAAGGGGATGGAGAACCATCTATCATGCTAATGGTCAACAAAAGAAAGCTGGAGTAGCCATATTTATATAAGACAATGTAGAGTTTAAAATAAAGACTATATCAAGAGATGAAGAAGGGAAGTATATCATAATTAAGGGGTCTATCCACCAAGAAGACCTAACAATTATAAACATTTATGCACCAAATGTGAGAACACCAAATACATAAATCAATTAATCACAAACATAAACTCATTGATAATAATACTATAATAGTAGGGGACTTCAACATCCCACTTACAGCAATGGACAGATCATCTAATAAAAAACTCAACAAGGAAATAACGGCTTTGAATGACACACTGGACCAGGTGGACTTAACAGATATATTCAGAACATTTCATCCTAAAGCAGCAGAATATACATTCTTTTCCAGTGCACATGGAACGTTCTCCAGAATAGACCACATACTGGGACACAAATCAGCCCTCAAACAAGTACAAAAAGACTGAGATCATACTGTGCATACTTTCAGACCACAACACTATGAAACTTGAAATCAACCACAAGAAAAAAATTTGGAAAGGTAACAAATACTTGGAGACTGAAGAACATCCTACTAAAGAATGAATGGGCTAACCAAGAAGTTAAAGAGAAAATTAAAAAGTTCATGTAATCCAATGAAAATGATAACCCCACAACCCAAAACCTCTGGGATGCAGGAAAGGCGGTCATAAGAGGAAAGTATATAACAATTCAGACCTTCCTAAAGAAGGAAGAAAGATCTCACATACACAACTTAACTTTGCACCTTAAAGAGCTGGAAAAAGAACAGCACATAAAACCCAAACCAGCAGAAGACAGGAAATAATAAAGATGAAAGCAGAAATTAATGCTATGGAAACCAAAAAACAAACAAACAAACAAACAAAAACAAAAAAACAAACAAAAAACAGTAGAACAGATCAATGAAACCAAAAGCTTGTTCTTTGAAAGAGTTAACAAACTTGATAAACCACTAGCCAGTTTGATCAAAAAGAAAAAAGGAACGGACCCAAATAAAGAAAACCAAGAATTAAAGAGGAGAGATCACCACCAACACAGCAGAAATAAAAACAATAATAAGAGAATATCATGAGCAATTATACACCAATTAAATGAACAATCTGGAAGAAATGGACAAATTCCTCGAAACATATACACTACCAAAACTGAAACAGGAAGAAATCAAAAATTTGAACAGACCCATAACCAGTAAAGAAATAGAACTAGCAATCAAAAATCTCCTCAAAAACAAGAGTCCAGGGTCAGATGGCTTTCCAGGGGAATTCTAACAAACATTTAAGGAAGAGTAACACCTATACCCTTGAAGCTGTGCCAAAAAATAGAAATGGAAGGAAAACTTCCAAACTCTTCCTATGAAGCAAACATTACCTTGATTCCAAAACCAGACAGAGACCACACTAAAAAGGAGAACTATAGACCAATTTCCCTGGTGAACATGGATGCAAAAATCCTCAATAAGATATTAGCCAGCCGGATCCAACAATGCATTAAAAAAAATTATCCACCACTACCAAGTGGGATTTATACCTGGGATGCAGGACTGGTTCAATATGCACAAAACAATCAATGTGATTCAGCACACCAATAAAAGAAAGGACAAAAACCACATGATCCTCTCAATAGATGCAGAGAAAGCATTTGACAAAATACTTTCTTGATAAAAACCCTCAAGAAAGTAGGGATACGAGGATCAAACCACAAGATCATAAAAGCCATATATGAAAGACCCAACGCTAATATCATCCTCAAGGGGAAAAAACTGAGAGCTTTCCCCTAAGGTCAGAAACAAGACAGGGATGTCCACTCTCACCACTGTTATTCAACATAGTACTGGAAGGCTTAGCCTCTGCAATCAGACAACACAAAGAAATAAAAGGCATCCAAATTTGCCAGGAGGAGGTCAAACTTTCACTCTTCGCAGATGACATGATACTCTATATGGAAAACCTAAAAGATTCCACCAAAAAACTTCTAGAACTGATTCATGAATTCAGCAAAGTTGCAGGATATAAAATCAATGCACACAAATCGGTTGCATTCCTATACACCAACAATGAAGCAACAGAAAGAGAAATCAAGGAATCTATCCCATTTCCAATTGGAACAAAAACCATAAAATACCTAGGAATAAATCTAACCAAAGAGGTGAAAAATCTCTACACTGGTAACTATAGAAAGCTTATAAAAGAAATGGAAGAAGACACAAAAAAATGGAAAAATATTCCATGCACCTGGATAGGAAGAACAAATATTGTTAAAATGTCAATACTACCCAAAGTTATCTATATATTCAATGCAATTTCTATCAAAATAACACCGGAATTCTTCACAGAGCTGGAACAAATAATCCTAAAATTTGTAGGGAACCAGAAAAGACCCCGAATAGCCAAAGCAATCTTGAAAAAGAAAACCAAAGCAGGAGGGATCACAATCCCAGACTTCAAGCTGTACTACAAAGCTGTAATCATCAAGACAGTATGGTACTGGCACAAGAACGGACACTCAGATCAATGGAACAGAATAGAGAACCCAGAAAGGGGCCCACAAACATATGGCCAACTAATCTTTGACAAAGCAGGAAGGAATATCCAAGGGAACAAAGACAGTCTCTTCAGCAAGTGGTGCTGGGAAAACTGGACAGCGACATGCAGAAGAATGAACCTAGACCACTTTATTACACCATACACAAAAAGAAATTGAAAATGGATGAAAGACCTAAATGTAAGACAAGAAGCCATCAAAATCCTTGAGGAGAAAGCAGACAAAAACCTCTTTGATCTTGGCTGCAGCAACTTCTTACTCAGCACATCTCCGGAGGCAGGGAAACAAAAGCAAAATGAACTATTGGGACCTCATCAAAATAAAAACTTCTGCACAGCGAAAGAAGTAATCAGCAAAACTAAAAGGCAACCCACGGAATGGGAGAAGATATTTGCAAATAACATATCAGATAAAGGGTTAGTATCCAAAATCTACAAAGAAGTTATCAAACTCAACACCCAGAAAATAAATAATCCAGTGAAGAAATGGGCAAAAGACATGAATAGACACTTCTCCAAAGAAGACATCCAAATGGGCAACCGACCAATGAAAAAATGCTCCACATCACTCATCATCAGGGAAATACAAATCGAAACCACAATAAGATACCACCTCACCCCTGTCAGAATGGCTAATATTAACAATTCAGGCAACAACAGATGTTGGTGAAGATGTGGAGAAAGAGGATCTCTTTTGCGTTGTTGGTGAGAATGCAAGCTGGTGCAGCCACTCTGGAAAACAGTATGGAGGGTCCTCAAAAAATTAAAAATAGAACTGCCCTATGACCCAACAATTGCACCACTAGGTATTTATTCAAGGGATACAGGTATGCTATTTCGAAGGGACACATGCACCCCAATGTTTATAGCAGCACTATCAACAATAGCCAAAGTCTGGAAAGAGCCCACATGTCCATCAATGGATGAATGGATAAGGAAGTTGTGTTCGTTGGAACCAGAGGGTATTATGCTAAGCAAAATTAGTCAGAGAAAGACAAATATAATATGACTTCACTCATCTGAGGACTTTAAGACACAGAACAGATGAACACAAGGGAAAGGAAACAAAAGTAATATAAAAACAGGGAGGGGGACAAAACAGAAGAGACTCATAAATATGGAGAACAAACTGAGGGTTACTGGAAGGGTTGTGTGAGGGGGGGATGCGCTATGTGGGTAAGGGGCATTAAAGAATCTACTCCTGAAATCATTGTTGCACTATATGTTAATTAATTTGGATGTAAATTAAAAAAATAAAAATTAAAAAAATATGTATTTTTTGCTCTTTTGTTTTCAGTGTTGTTCAGGTTTCAGATACATTTAGTGGGTCATGTAGTATTTTGCAACATATAAAATCTTTCTTTTAAAATTTAACGATGTCACAGACTTCCAAATTTATTTAAAATAAAAGATCATTTGATAGCACATGACCTTGTGGAAAATAAATCGAAGTCCCCAAATAGAAGTAATTTACTTCAGGGAATTTCTATTTGTGCTAAAACTAGTATTCTCCAATCAGAACACTCAATTTTTAACCAATAGCGGTTTTAAATTGTCCAAAAAATCATGCAGCATTCTTTTCCTAATACCGCGTTTTAATTTTAGCCCAGTTAATAGTGTTGAAATGTTTCTGCGGAATCATAAGGACAGTATTACTCATGAATTCCTTTATTCCTCTCTCATTTATTTCTTTACATTTTTCCAACAAATACTATTGTGTCAAACATAGAATAGCATAGTAAAAACCACTTATTGTATCATGAAACACTTATTTCTATCTCTACGGAAGTTAGTACCAGACTTTATATTGTTCAACTGCAAATGAGGAGTCTCCCTCACCCTGCACCCCACCCAGTGTCACAACTAGCAATGTCGTCAGCACATGACACACACTCTTGATCAAGACCTTCAGGGCAGTTTCATCCACATTGTAGCTGACACTACTCAGCTGCAGACATGAACAACCAAGGCGTGACTTATGCGGAACTCCATCATGCTAAGGGCTCAAAAAGACAGCAAGTGCAACCTAAGGGCACGAAAAGTTCCATTTCAGTAACTGAGGAGGAGATAGCCTATGCAGAATTGAATCTTCAAAATGCTTCTCGGGCCCTTCAAGGGAATGGCAAGAAGTCTCCCTGCAAAGGTAAAACATTTAATACACACACAGTATACCTTTTCTAGAATGTGCAGTTGGGGTACAGGGGTGTAGGGAGTGAGTAGGGAATGATCTCGCATATTTTTCATTTGTGAGAATCCGAACTTGAATTTGGAATGCGGTACTGTAATTAAAATCTGAGAACTAACTTTGTTCAGGCATTGTTGTAATTTGTAGTCTTTACCAACATGTCATGGAGCAGTATATTTACTGTAAATGCAAGGGTATATTCTGAGAGAAGATTACAATAGAAGATACAGGTTTGGAGTCCCAAGTTTTTATATGGGATTCCATGTGCATCGTTGGTTCTGTCTGTAAATTTTCTAAATGATTATTTCTGTGCATCCTTTCTCAGTGTTTTCATTTCTCTTTCTACTATTTGTCATCATGTCCAGAGAAGCTCATTGCTGGGATCCTGGGAATCATCTGTCTTGTCTTGATGTCCACTGTGGTAATACTAGCTGTTAATCCCGGTCAGTAAGTGTTTAAATGACGAAAGGGAATATTTCACTTTAGTGGTCCTCAGTGGCTCGAAATATTTCATAACATTATGGAATTTTATTCTCTTATTTTAATGCATATAAGCTCTAACTTGGAATGATTATTCTGAAGCTGTCAAAGGTAGAAATAACAACAATTGTCGATAGTATTACATATTTATTCTCATAACTCGGATTTCATAACCCAAAGACAAGGTATAGGAAAGAGACCTTATCAAGAAACACAAATTAATTCTTGATATTGGTTACCAAATACTGTAAGTAGCGGTTTGATTCGTTTAGGCTTTTGAAATGTCTTCCCCCGTTATTCACTTTTTACTGGTAAAAGTAATTTTATTACAGTTTTCGAATTCTAAACCATACACCAAATTTCAAACTAAGAGCTCAGTCATTATGATTTGTTTAGTTTAACATTAAGTTTGTATGAGGATTACTTTAATTGTTCTAGGTACTGACACACCGGAGCAGAATAATTCTTCCCTGGAAACAAGGATCCAGAAAGGTACAACATCATTTTCAAAATTCTGTTATTAGTATAGTTTCTATTTTGTCTCCATCTGAGGCTAGGCAAAGAAGTTAATCGAGTCTATTTGGGTGAAAATCAATTAGATGTTCACATATAAACTTTCTGAAATAATGATTGTCAGGGAATGTTACTTCTGTAACAATGTGAAGAAATACTCATTTAAAATCACCATACCCATTGTTACCAATCACCTCAAACTTCCTCTTGCTATAACATGATAAGAGACAAATCATTTTACTCTCCATAAAAGTGATTTTGTTCAGTGACTCTCAGGACATGTAGAGATGGATATTTTTGTGTGTTTGCTTTATATGGGCACATAAATTAGGATGAGAACCTGACCATTCTCTGTGAGTGTGTGTGAGCCTATTTTATTTATACTATCCTGGGAGGATGCGTAGATATGTTATGTATACATATGTACATACCCATGCAAAAATTTGAATTTTGTAATATTCAAAATTTTTGATAATATCTCATAATCTTCTTCTAACACATCACTGTGGTCGTTGTCCAGAAGAGTGGGTTACATATTGCAACAATTGCTATTACATCAGCACTGAAAAAAACCGTGGAATGAGAGTTTGATGTCCTGTGCTTCTAAAAACTCTAACCTGCTCTCCGTAGATAATGAAGAGGATGTGGTAAGATTTCAAACGCTTCCAGAGTTTATTAAAAGCTTATCAGTTAATATTATATTTGTAGAGCTCATCCATATTTTTGTAAATATTTGCACTTTATTTGTTTTGAAGTCTGTTTATAGTTTGGGTATGATATTTTATGTATACTTTTATATCGTTACTGCACATTTAATAATTTCCAGTTCTTGCTTTTCATAGAAAACCATGTTTCCATAAATGACCTTTAGCATGAAATAAACTTTACTATTTAATTTTGACACATCAAGGAAAGTAAGTACATGATTGCACAAATTGAACACCAACTAGTTAGAACCACGCAATTACAAGTCAGATCATGATGTAGAAGTTTAGGGCCTTTATTAGCCCTACCCATTTACATTATGAAGTATCTTTGCTTAATTTTGGACTTTTTCTCAATGGAATCATGCAGTATGCATTTTTATGTGTGTCTCCCTTCGCTCTCATATGACATTTGTAAGGCACTTATATTATTGCATTTGCCTATAGTTTGTGAATTTTCACTGCTGTCTTCTATGAATATGACATTTTATTTTTTATTTTTTTTTAAACGTTTATTTATTTTTGAGACAGAGAGAGACAGAGTGTGAACGGGGGAGGGGCAGAGAGAGAGGGAGACACAGAATCAGAAGCAGGCTCCAGGCTCTGAGCCATCAACCCAGAGCCAACGCGGGGCTCGAACCCACGGACCACGAGATGGTGACCTCAGCTGAAGTCGTACGCTTAACCGACTGAGCCACCCAGGCCCCCCAGAATATGACATTTTAAAATTTATTTTCACAAATTTAGTTCCCTTTTAGTATGTGGATATTATGAATAACTTTTTATGGAAAGCTTTTTCCATGGCTTTTTTTCACATATTGTGCTGTATTTATAATAACTTATATATGATGCATAACTATATAGTATATGACATATTGCATTTGCTTATAAATATTACACTTATCATAAGAAAATACAAATCTAGAAGTATAAGATAATTGTCCTTATGGGTATTTATAATACATTTTCTTCTAAGCATTAGAATGAAATTACACAGTTACGTGTGTATTTCAATTTATCACCTTATTCCAACATTTTTCTAATGTATTGCGTAAATACACCGTGTACAAAATAACCCCTTAATCTCACATTCACTAGTGAAAAATTAATGTAATAATTTCTGATGATTATATAACAGTACCATTTCCTGTGAGAATGCTTGAGTGTATCTCTTGCCCATTTATCCCGGACAGTGTCGCTTTTCCCTTCTTAGAAGTCCTCGTCCAATTTTAGACATGAGCTCTTTTTTGAGTTTGTAAGACGCGAATAGATTTTGGATGCTGTGACTATCATTTTTACCCTCACACTGGAAGTTTTAATGACGCAAATGCATTAATGATACTATAGTCCAATTTATCATTTTGAATGGTGGTGATTATTTTGGACCTACTTCAGAAGTTAGTCAATGTTCAGGACTAACCTGTCCTATGTTACTTTCTAAGATTTAACTTTTCTCTTCATGTCTTTATTTTTTTTACTCTTAATTAAGGTTTATGACCTACTGGAACTTTCTTTTTGGTGGTGCTGTGTTTGTCATGCTGTAAGAAAAAGGTTATACTTTTCTACATCATGACCTAATTGATGGAGCATAATTTGTAGCAAAGTGGATCTTTTCTTCATAAATAACTTTATATATGTACTTATGTGCTTTAATCTGTTTTATATAAATAATGTAGATATCATACATCTTTATATAGGTGATTACATTTTCAGAGATCATAGTCTACGCAGTCTATCACAACCCACAGGAGTTTGAGTAAAATGTAGAGCCTTACTTTCCTTTATGGCCCCTAATGTTGTCCCATTCATAATATAATTGTCTTAAATATTTCTCTACTAAAATTGAGAATCAAACTGATTTTATAATTTTGCTTCAACTGATAATTTTCCCTCAAATATGAAACAATTTAGAAAGCACGAGAGGTGAAGGAAGTCCATTAGAACCAGTGATCTTTTTATTTTCTTTTGTTCTTTCTTCCTGAGATTCCCTGATTCCTTTTGTTATCGGAAAACTGCTAAAGGGAATTATTTTCAGAGTGGGTCTGGTGGTGACACATTTTTTTAAGCTTACTTATTTCGAGAGAGACAGAGACAGCACGATTTGGGGGAGAGGGTGGAGAGAGAGAGACAGACAGACAGACAGACAGAGAAAGAGAGAGAATCCCAAGCAGGCTCCACACTACCAGCACAGAACCAAGTGCAGGGTTTGAACTCACAAAACTGTGAGGTCAGAACCTGAGCAGAAACCAAGAGTGGTACACTTAACTGACTTGAGCCACCCAGGTGCCCCTGGTGACAAATGTTCTTAGTTTTCCTTCACCAGACAATGTGTTGATTTCCCCTGCATGCCTGGGTGATATTTTTGTGGGTTAGTCAATTGTTTTTTATTGGAATATGCAGTTAGTGTCTAAAACTTTTGCCATTCTGGCATGCCCTTTTTCTGTTATTTTGACTGGAGAGAAAAAAACATTTTGGGGACTTCCTTTATTTTTTAAAAATGTTTATTTATTTTGGAGAGAGAGGGAGAGACAGCAAAAGCAGGGGAGAGGCAGAGAGAGAGGGAGACACAGAATCTGAAGCAGGCTCCAGGCTCTGAGCCATCAGCCCAGAGCCCGACACGGGGCTCAAACTCGCGGACCACGAGATCGTGACCTGAGCTGAAGTCGGATGCTTAACCGACTGAGCCACCCAGGTGCCCCCAGCTGGTGGTTTTGATTTTCATTTCCCTGATGATTAGTGACCTTACGCACCTTACCTCTATCTGCTTGCCATTTGTATGTCTTTCAAAAAATATCTACTGAAGTCCTTTGCCCATTTTTTGAATTGGATTGTGTTCTTTGCTTTTATTACATTGTAAGAGTTCTTTATATAAATGGATATTATTCCCTTATCTGATATTTGTTTACAGATATTTTCTTCTGCTCTCTACATTGTTCTTTCACTTGCTTGGTTCTTTCCTTGCTGAAAAGATGCTCTTTGGCTTAATGCAGTCCCACTTTTCTTATTTTAGTTTTTGTTGCCTGTGATTTCGGTATCCAAGAAACCATCGTCTACACCAGTGTCAAGGGTATTGTTCCTTTTGCCTCTACCAGTGATTCTATATGTTTATATGTTTCAATGTTTCTAATTTTCGTCTCTCTGTTTCAGCTTCAAGAATTCCCTTTAGCATTTCAGTTAGCCAGGTCAAATACTTAAAACTGGTTCTGACACATGGTGGTCTAGAGACCACCACGAGAGTCATGGTGCTGCTGTCCTCTGCCATCCGGGGCAAGCTGAACCATTGACACACCATCCTGTGAGAGGCTGGGAAAGCTTTTATCTCTTCTTCGTTTTCGAATGACAGCTTTGCTGCGTAAGGCATTCTTGGTTGGCTGTTTTTTCCCCCCTTTGACCGCCTTAAAAATATCATCCCACTCCCTCCTGCCTTATGTTTGGGAATAAGATCTTGTCGAGATGACCTTTCTGGTATCAGGTACTGCATGCTGGCCTCAGAGCCCTCAGAGCAGTACTGGAACTGTCATCCAAGGTCAGGCACAGATAGAACTACCATCGCCACAAGGTCTCAGTGCACAGGTTCACTTACTGTGGCTGTGGCACTGGGGGTCTAAGGTGGAGACACTTGCAGATATGCCACGGAAACCGTACCTGGGTCTCAGGGGCTCATCGCTCTGACTCTGGTTGACAGAAGCTATGTAGCGGTGACCACAGAACTTAGGATGACAAGCCCTAGCAAGGATGGGTCAGAGGTTGGAGTTGCTGTGGGTGATGTCAAGTTTTCAAACAATAGCAACCTCGTGTTAGCAATGGCAGTCCAGAATCTAGGCATCGAGTGGGGATGGGGTTCAGAGCAGCAGGAGGACGCTTTACATGAAGATACAGAGTCATGACATGGAACACTATGGGTAGAATTCAGGACAGCAGCAACTTGCACCTAGAGTGGCAGCTAAAGCATTCTTAGGAGCTGTGGGCACGGTTCAGGGCAGCAGAGTCTGCCCTGGTAATGTTGAGACAGAGCCCCAACCTGGGACCAGGAGAGGGCAAAAATCAGACCAGCTCTAGTCTTGTATAAGGGAGGTGCTGTGGCACCCAGTCCCTAAAAGCAGCAATTGGCGTCCCCGAAGGCAAGTCTGACCATAGCAACAGACCCTGGCTCTGGGAGGAGATACAGAGAGAGCACTCTGGGCTGCTCCAACTAGTGGGATCAGGATCAGTATCGGTGGGACACCTCTGTTGCAAAAGCTGCAGGTGTCCACATCGTTGAAGATTATGGGTTCTCCTGCTCCCCTTCTCTCCATGAGGTGACTCCCCCTAAGGGGATTCCTCCAGGTGCCAAGTGGCTCTCAGCTGCAGGGTTGGGGGATGCAGGTAAAATGCTTCCTTTACGTTCTATGGGACCATCCTGGATTTTTGAATTACACCTGGTGTGTGCTTCTTCTCTGTGGTCTAGATTGTTCCCTGAGAAGTTCTCAGTTTGGAGTTGTATAATTATTGTTCTTATTGCTTTTATTGGGATTTGCTCATCTTCTATCTTGCTGATAGCACTCTTTACGCATATATCATTAGCTGATCGCCATCTACTTCAAATTAATTCTAATTTCCATTAAAATATGTTATATTAACACGAATATAGCTCCTTTTCCCCTCCTAAGTATTACAGGTATTCCTCAGCTGTTCAAAAATTTGCATTATACCTGCGGCACCTGCGTGGCTCAGTTGTTTAAGCGTCCAACTCTTGATTTTGGCCCAGGTTGTGATCACATGGTCCATGAGATATGAAGCCTTGAGTCCAGCTCTGCCCTGACAGTGGGTAGCCTGATTGGGATTCTCTCTCTCCCTCTCTCTGTGCCCCCTCCCCCCATGCTCTTAATAAAATAACAAACACACTTTTAGGAAAATTTGCCTTACTTCAGTTTGCTTTTGTGAAAGACCTACGTTAGTACCAGTTTTTGCTGAACAACAGAATCTGAAGGGGATTAACGTATTTAGGAGAAAAGGTGAAAAGCAAAAATTGTGCTCGCTGCTAGTTTTATTGTTAGAGGCAGCTCACACCCTCCAAGCAGCAAGATTGGCCCTGTCAATTTCATTCCTCAGAAACTATACTCAGCATCTGAGTTCAGTACCAAGCATAGCTTTCAATTGTGTTTTTGAGCATCTGTGTTCAATTTATTTTTCATATCCATTCGCAAGGTGTGTCTTATATCAGAAAAACGTAAGGGAGGTTATTTGGGGGTTATTTGTTTTGGTGGGCAATGTTTTGGGGATCAGGGAATATTCAACAATTTTTCCACGTGAATTAATGTTATTTACTTCTTTAGCGTCCACCATTTCGGCTTAGGAACATTTCATAGGGATGCTCAACTTTCAGAGAGAGCTGAAAACCTGTTCTTACAAGGTTGTACTGAAGCCAGCTACCTTCAGATTCCAAACACTGATTTCCCACTGGGGAATTGAAATGACGCACTCTTGGTGACTTTGCGCCACAGAAATTAACAAATGCTAAAAATTAATGTACGTGGTATAGATCCCACCATACAGTGTTATAATGATTGCTTTAAATAATCTCATCTTTTGAAGCAATTCAGAGAGGAAAACATACACACAGATTTTAAAATATACAAATATATTTACCATTTCTGCCGATCATATTCCGTCTTGTAGATATGTGTTACCAACTGGCATCATTTACTTGTAGCTTAAAGAACGTTTTTAGAGGGCAGGTATACTAAGAGGAAACTGTCTTAGATTTTGTGTTCATTGTGGGGTCTTTATGCAACTTCTTTTTTGAAAATTTGTTTTGCGAATTTATAATTCTTGTTTGACAAGTGTTTTTATTTTGTTTTGTTTTGGGTTTGTGTGTGTGTAGGGAGTTGGTTTGTTTCTTGCTTTTTTTTTTTTTTTTCCAGTACTTTCAGCTCTGAATTTGACCTTCCCTATCTTTCATCCTTTATTGTTTCTGGTAAGAACTCATCTATTAATCATATCATTATTTTACTAAATGTAATGACTAGTTTTTTTTTTCTTGCTTCTGTCAAGATCACCTCTTTTCTTTTGTTTGCCTTTTTATTTTTTTTTTAAGTTGTGGCAAAAAAAAATGCACATAACGTAAAATTGACCACGTTATCCATGTTAACAAAAATAGACTGTTTTCTTGGAGCAGTTTTAGGCTCACAGCAAAACTCAGACAAAGTACAGAGATTTTCTGTATTCCTCTACTATCTATGTGTCTGTGCACCAGTAATGCAGAGACTTTCTCACTTTCAGCATCCCTCAGTGGGGTGGTTCGTTTGCTTCAATTGATATACCTATCTTGACACATCCTTGTCACCCAAAGACCATAGTTTACTTTAAGGTGTACTCCTGATGTTGTGCATTTTATGAGTTTGGAGAAATATATAAGGATGTGTATCAACCATTATGGAGTTATACAGAATAGTTTCACTGCCTTAAAAGTCCTCTGTGCTCTACCCATCCAAACTTCCTTCCCCCTAAACCCTGTCAACCACTGATGTATTAATGGTCCCTGTAGTTTTGTTTCTTCCGTATTTTCACACAGTGGGAATCACACGCTATCTCACATCTTACATTGCATTTAACTAGATCATACATCTAAAGCAACTCTAAGCACCCATGCTAGGGGCGCTAAATATATCTAGAACTTCTACCTTGTAAAACTGGGACTCTATACTCATTAAACAATAATTACCTTCTCCACTTTCCCTTCAACGGTTAGCAATCGCCATTCTATTCACTGTTTCTACTAATCTGACTACTTTAGACGTTTCATGTAATTGGAATCATACACTTTTTTTTTCTTTTTTGTGTTTGTGTGACTGGCTTGTTTCACTTAGCATAATGTCCTGGAGTTTCATCCATATTATAGAATTGGTTAGATTTCCTTCTTTTTTTAAGGCTGGATAAATACATTGTTATGTGTATTGCACATTGCACGTTATGTGTTATGTGTATTGCACATTGCACGTTTTCTTGATCCATCCATCCATCAGTAGACATTTGGACTGCTTCTACTACTTGGCTTTTGTGAATAATGCTTCAGTGAGGATGGATGTACACATCTCTTTGAGGTCTTGCTTTCAATTCCTTTAGATATTTTGCAACATGTGGGATTACTGATTCAGTTGGTAATTGTATTTTTAATTTCTTGGAGAGGCTCCATACTCTCCTTCATAGCAGCTGACCAATTTATGTTCCCAACAACAGTATGCAAGGCTCCTCTTTTTCACCTTCTCACCAAAACTTTTTTGATTCTACCCAGCCTAATGAGAATGAGGTGCTATCTCATCGTGGTTTTGATTTGCATTTCTCAGATTATTAGTGCTATTGAGCATCTTTTCATATGCTTTTTGACCATTTGTATATTTTCTTTGGAGATACATCTATTCAATTTCTTTGCTCATTTTTTAACTGTGTGGTTTGGTTTTTGTTGTTGTTACTGACTTGTAAGTTTCCTTATATATTTTGGAAATGAATCCCTTGTTTGATGTATGATTTGCAAGTGTTTTTGCCACTATTCATTCTGTTGATCACGCCCTCTGACACATAGAAATGTTTTAGTTTGATGTAGCCTGTTTGTCTACAATGGACTTTTCCTTTGTAGTCTATGGTTTGGGTGGCATACCCGAGAAATCATTGCCAAACACAATATTGTTTACTTTCCCCCCAGGTTTTCTTCATGCATTTACATAGTTTTACATTTATGTTTAGCTCCTTAGTCCTTTTTGGGTTAACTTTAGTATATGGTGGAAATGTAAGCAGCCAACTTCATTCTTTTACATGTGGATAGTCAGGTTCCCACAACATTTGTGACAGATACTGTTTTTTCCCTTCTGAATGGTCTTGGCACCCTTAAAAAAATGATGAGCTGAATATACATGGGTTTGTGTCTGAATATATCTTTAAATTATTGTTTCCATGGGAGATTCAGGGCCCGGGGCCTCCTATTCCTTCCTCTTGCTGATGGTGTCCCACTTCAGTCTGAAATTGTGTGCAGGGCAGATATGGATTCTGTGGTATATGATGTGGTCCGAGGCTGATTGAGGTGGAAAATATGTCACCCGTTCCCTGATTTTCACACTGACTTAAAACACATCTTTTTTTTTTTTAATTTTTTTTTTCAACGCTTATTTATTTTTGCGACAGAGAGAGACAGAGCATGAACGGGGGAGGGGCAGAGAGAGAGGGAGACACAGAATCGGAAACAGGCTCCAGGCTCTGAGCCATCAGCCCAGAGCCTGACGCGGGGCTCGAACTCTCGGACCGCGAGATCGTGACCTGGCTGAAGTCGGACGCTTAACCGACTGTGCCACCCAGGCGCCGCGACTTAAAACACATCTTAATCCACCCTGTTACCTCAAGATTATTTCTTGGTCTATGTTTGCAAGTGTCCCTCGGTCATTTCATTATGTCATGAGATGTGGATTTGTAAGTGTTCATGCTATTAGCAGTTTGCTAAGCCTCTGGTGTCCACAAATATTTATTAAACTATATCTAATAAGTTGTTCATTCATTGTGATTTACGGTTGTTGTTCTTTTTTTTTTTTTTTTCTGCCTCTGTTGTTCTTATCAGATTCTACTCAGTCCTAAGCTGGTTTTCCTGATCCTGTTTTGAAGGTCTCTGAACCCTGTTAAATTTTCTCTTTTTTTTCTCTCTCATCCTCTGGGATGAATAAATTCTGTCACTGTAACCACCATCTCATCAGTTTTGTCTACGGCATCTCCAATTTTCTGCAGAGAAAATTTAGTGAATTTTTCACTTCAGGTATGAATTTATACACTCAAAATGTCTCTGTGGTTTATTCATATAGTTTTATTTCACTGTTGGTATCACTGACTTGCTCTGTTGCTGCCATCACATTGTTCATTTAATTATTTGAAGTAACTTTTCATTATAATTTACATATATTTATGAATATTATTTGAAAATACTTTCTTCTGATAAATGTAACATCTTATCCCATTAAGGTTTCTAATGGTCTATGCATTCTCTTACTATGGAAGACATTTTCCAACTTCTTTTTATGTGTTCTGATTTTTCAACTAGACATTCTTTGAAATATACTTTAGCAAACATACATTCTATTTTTTTAGATTTATTATTTTTATAATTTGCATAAACGTTACTGCAGAATCTTCTCCTCTAAAGTCTGCCTGCTGATATTTTTGTTCAGGTTTTCCAGATTCTTTTTGTTGATTTTTATTTTTCAGCCCATCTTCCTAGGGATTGCCCTTATAATTTTGTAGCTTAGATGTCAAATACCAATTTTTTAATTTTTTATATTTTTTTTCAATATATGAAGTTTATTGTCAAATTGGTTTCCATACAACACCCAGTGCTCATCCCAAAAGGTGCCCTCCTCAATACCCATCACCCACCCTCCCCTCCTTCCCACCCGCATCAACCCTCAGTTTGTTCTCAGTTTTTAAGAGTCTCTTATGCTTTGGCTCTCTCCCACTCTAACCTCTTTTTTTTCCCCCTTCCCTTCCCCATGGGTTCCTGTTAAGTTTCTCAGGATCCACATAAGAGTGAAAACATATGGTATCTCTCTTTCTCTGTATGGCTTATTTCACTTAGCATAACACCGTCCAGTTCCATCCATGTTGCTACAAAGGACCATATTTCATTCTTTCTCATTGCCATGTAGTACTCCATTGTGTATATAAACCACAATTTCTTTATCCATTCATCAGTTGATGGACATTTAGGCTCTTTCCATAATTTGGCTATTGTTGAGAGTGCTGCTATGAACATTGGGGTACAAGTGCCCCTATGCATCAATACTCCTGTATCCCTTGGGTAGATTCCTAGCAGTGCTACTGCTGGGTCATAGGGTAGCTCTAGTTTTAATTTTTTAAGGAACTTCCACACTGTTCTCCAGAGTGGCTGTACCAGTTTGCATTCCCACCAACAGTGCAAGAGGGTTCCCATTTCTCCACATCCTCTCCAGCATCTATAGTCTCCTGATTTGTTCATTTTGGCCACCCTGACTGGCGTGAGGTGATATCTGAGTGTAAATACCAATTTTTTTTAAAGACCGCATTCCCCAATGTTTATAGAAGCTCTACAACAATAGCCAAATTATGGAAAGAGGCTGAATGTCCATCAACTGATGAGTGGATAAAGAAGATGTGGTTTATATATACAATGGAACACTAGTCGGCAATGAAAAAGAGTGAAATCCTGCCATTTGTAACAATGTCAATGGAACTGGAGGGTATTATGCTAAGTGAAATAAGTCAGGCAGAGAAAGACAGATATCATATGTTTTTCACTTATCTGTGGAATTTGAGAAACTTAACAGAAGACCATGGGGGATGGGAAAGGGAAAAAAATTGTTACAAACAGAGAGAGAGACAAACCATAAGACAGTCTTAAATACAGAGAACAAACTGAAGGTTGATGGACGGGGGTGGGGTAGCAGGCAAAATGGGTGATGGATATCGAGGAGGGCACTTGTTGGGATGAGCACTGGGTATTGTATGTAAGTGATGAATAATGGCAATCTACTCCCCAAACTAAGAACACACTGTATACACTGTATGTTAGCCAACTTGACAATAAATTATATTTAAAAAATAATAAATAATAATAAAAAACAAACAAAAGACTGCATTCAAATACTGCAAATCAGGAGGATTCCCCCCTCTGCCATGTGATGTGTGTGCATGTGTGTGTGTTTGTGCACATGTGTGAATGTGGGAGGGGACAGCTCATAACTTTACTATGAGTTCTCAAGTCTCTTTCTGTTCTTACTTTCTCCTGAGTTCGTCTTGGCCTCCTCTCCATGTGTGCATATTCTTTTCCATCAGCCAAGAGTGTGTGGAGAGCTGATGTCAACTCTTCTGTTGTATTTTTACAGAACTACCTTCCCATTATATTTATGGGGGGGTCACAGAGCTTGACACAAAGACCAAAACCTCTGACTAGTAAGAGTATGGGTTTTCTTCAACATTACCTAGTGAAATCAGTACTTGGAGCTGAAAATCAATAGGCTAGTTTGCCCCCAACCCCACCGCTAATCAAGTCTGCCCCTGTGGCACCAATACCATTGTTTTTTTTTGCAGCTTCTCGAACTGTAAAAACTGTGATTCTTCTTGATCGCTGAGCTAGGGTCAACAGGTGGGGAGGCATGGGAGCATCCCAGGCAAGAAAATGACAAATGTGCTGTTCCTACTTGAATCTCTAGGATTTTTTCCAATGTGAATATGTCACAAATTATCATTAACCTTTCGTCAATAATCAGAACCCCAAAATTATGACCTTCGTCAGCATGTCCTCCTCACTTAATCCTGCTAAGAGACTTTTATAATGTGTCCAGTGCGTAACATTATATTATAATTTGAAAGATTTTATAAAGTAGGAAAGAATTAACTTTATTTGGTACTATAAAATCCAAATGAATACAAGAGCTTTTCTAATAAAATTTATTTTCTCATAGTATTTGTTGAATTTATTCATTCCTACTTCATGGATTAGAGGTTGCCACAGAAGCAATAAAAATTCATCTGTGTGGTCAAGAGGCTCAACTGTCTCTTCCAAAGTGTAAGTTTCCTAAGAACTTTTTTTTTATGCCTTCGAGGAATTAATCTTAGAAAGAAAACCAGCAATATGTGGACAATTTTATAGACAAAATTGAAGTTGAAGTGTTTCCATAGAAAAATGATAGGGGAAATATTTGCATTTCAATGCATAACTATTAATCAAAATAGTTTATCTATCAAAAGATTATTGTATATATTGCTAAGATTAATGCAATATAATTCTCTGTATTTCAGGTTGCCAGTATCTTCAGAGAGTGACCAGAATTGTCCATATTTCAATTTTAAATTAAAGAAGAGCTATTTTGAATCCTGCTTAATCACAAGACCATATGTTTGTAAGCACTAGGCATTTTAGTTACCTCATTTTGGTATAACGCTATCTCACCATCTATATAGAGCATATCTCACATTTCCTCATACGCCATCCAATTATTTTCTCAGAATACTTTTAAGATATTCTTTGTTTGACCAATATTAGGTTCACAACAAAACTCAGAGGAAGGTACAGAGGTTTCCTACATTGTCTCTGCCTGTACACATGCATGGCCTCTCCCATTATCAAGGTCACTCACTAGAACGGTCCATTTGTTACCAAGGATGAATCCACAGTGATGCATCATAATCACTCAAGTCCAAAGTGTACCTGAAGATTCACCCTTGGTGTTCTTCAATCTTTAGTTATATTAATGTAAAAAATACGTTCTCAAGGTACATAATATATATTCCTTAAGCTTTTGCTTTTTATTAAAGTAAATTATAAATTCCAAATCATAATATCAAGCACTGTTACTGTAAAGCTCTCAATAAAGTAAACAATTCTAATCATATTTCCAAATTAATTGATTTGTCCTAGCCCTTAAAGGGGCTGCAAAGGAGGGTTGAACAATGCAGAGTGGCAAGGTTATCAGTCAGAATTCAATCAAGAGACAGAAACCAAAGGAAGTTTGATGTATACAAGTATTCTGTATTTGTAAGGGAAAGCCTACTAAGAGGAAAGACTACTAAGATGAAAAAAATTTATAAGAATAACTTAGAGTGAGGGGTGCCTGGTTGGCTCAATTTGTTGAGCCTCCAACTTCAGCTCAGGTCATGATCTCACAGTTCGTGGGTTCGAGCCCCATGTCGGGTTCCGTGCTGGTCGCTCAGAGCCTGGAGCCTGCTTCAGTTTCTGTGTCCCCCTCTCTCTCTCTATCCCTCCCTGCTGGCTCTCTGTCTGTGTCTCACTCAAAAATAAATAAACAGTAAAAAGAATTTTAAATAAAAGAATATGTCAGAGGTAAAGGAGAGTACCAAAAGGAGCGATCACTGGGAAGCCAGGCTTACTCTCCGAAGACAGGATTTAGATGTCACTAAAGACATTGTTGCTACACACAGCTTCATGGCAGACATGCTTCCTGGATTGGCCTGGGACAGAGCAGCTCCATGGTCCACTGGTGAGGATAGATCTCAGGCTGTGACCGGCAGGCAAGAAGAACCCACACCAGAGTGTTAGGAGGCACAGAGCTGAGGGCAGGAAACTGATGGACAGGCCACCAAAACTTCTTCCAGGCTGAATACACAGGACTTCCTGCAAGCATGCGGCTGGCAACCAAGCCACAGTGGCCAAAGCAGGGAAAACACCATGAAACCAGGAAGAAGAGGCCTTTCTGCTGCACTGTCTCTCCATTGTCTTTTACCGACAAAAGTCAACATCGTGTGAGATGACGAGGGCGAGAAGTTTACAGGATGTAACTCCATTATCTGAGAACGGAACACGGAGGGTAGATTTGGAGCTGAGAGTACTAAATTGTTAATGGGCACTCAGGGTTATCATGCAACAACCACAGGGTTGCTGTCTAAGAGCCAGTCACATCTGCCCACTTCCTCAGAGAATGGAACCAAGCTGTACCTTCTGAATCCGTTGTAGTGCAGCGTTTTTAGTGATTAGTTTCATTTTTTGGTAAAGACTGGTATCTTCATCGGATAATAACCGGTGTCCTTCGACACGTTTTCTTGTGTGTTGTTCTCCTCACCTGGATTGTACATAGTGTGGAACATATCCTGTTTTCTTAAATGCTCCAGATCCTAACTTTTGCCACTCGTTACTACAATGCCTAGGAAATACTTCAATGGGAAAAATAGTGTTGAATAATAAAGAAAACAAGAATTAAAAGCATAAAGAATTTTCTGTGGGTCAAGCAGCTGGTTATTGACAGAATTGGGGAGAACCTTGAGTAATTTGATAATCATTCAGAGATATTTCTACCCTAGTTCGCTCACAAGAGGGAAAGGGTTTACCTTTGATTATTGTTTGCCAAATAACTTACTGTTTCTTTTTTTTTTTTTTTTAATTTATTTTTGGGACAGAGAGAGACAGAGCATGAACGGGGGAGGGGCAGAGAGAGAGAGAGAGACACAGAATCGGAAACAGGCTCCAGGCTCCGAGCCATCAGCCCAGAGCCTGATGCGGGGCTCGAACTCACGGACCGCGAGATCGTGACCTGGCTGAAGTCGGACGCTTAACCGACTGCGCCACCCAGGCGCCCCTAACTTACTGTTTCATATACATTCATCTCTCTGAATGTAGCCTTCCTTATATTCTCTGTATGTAGTCCCTATACTCATGTAGAAAAATTATATGAGTATTTAAAATTAATTTCATACAACATGTAAATGACAGCTGTAACTAATCGCTGAAGTCGTGTTACAAAAAACTCAAGATTGCATTGATGTTTACAAAGAATTTAAACTTATTTTTCATTCAACCATTTAGAGTTTGAGGGTGTTTCAGTTGATGTAGGCTGGGTAAACATGAACTTGGCTCCATACAGATTCAGCTCAGATCTTTTTTATATATTTTATTCTTAGAGGAGTGGATACCTGGTACATGACCTTTTATAACAGAGATTAGTAGCTCTCAGAGGAGTCAGCAGATATGTACTTCTTTTTTTTAATGTTTATTTATTTTTGAGAGAGAGAGAGAGAGAGAGAGCACAAGTGGGGGAGGAGTAGAGAGAGAGGGAGACACAGAATCCGAAGCAGGCTCCAGGCTCCGAGCTGTCAGCACAGAGCCCAACGTGGGCTTGAACTCACAAATCGCCAGATCATGACCTGAGCCAAAGCTAGATGCTTAACTGAGTCACCCAGGCACCCCAGCAGATGTGTGCTTCTTAATCCTTGGGCCCTAAACTTGTAAGGTGTCCCTTTCTCACTCACATTATGTTGTGAAAAGAAGTCACATGACCGAAACTGTCACTAAGTTTCTGCAAAGTATATCTGCTTTCAAAACAGTCAGATGGAAGAAATGTAGATCACTGAAATATAATCTAATCTACTATTATAGGTATAGGAATATTTTTGTCATATTTTATGAAATAGGTAAGCATGTTTGTGAAGAAAATATGGGAAAATAGTTAAAACACTTAGTGCTTTAAGCAACTTCCTTTCTAGATTTTTGTTTCCTCTGTACCCAATATTCTCATAAGGTAGTTTTGTATAGTGGTAAACATCATCTTATAGATGCTTTCACCAGGGTCCTTGATCAATGTAAAATGGGGAATAAGCAGTACAGCATAAAGTTTAAGAACGGTGGCAATGAAACCAAGTCATTTCAATGTGCTTTCAGAAGGCACACTCTTAGTCCTATGACTCAGTTATATAACTACTCTGGCTCAGTTTCCTCTCCAGTAACATATGACAGAAATAGTATTTTATTCAGAGAGTTACTTGAAGGGTATTTGAAAGCACCTGTTGGCACTCAAGCATTCACTAGACCTCAGTCATTTTTACTTAAGTCTTTAGTCTTTAGTCTTCAGTTCCATCATCTGATAGGAGGATGTTCCATCATCTGATAGGACTGGAATTGTAGCCACCTAATAGGGCTGATCTGAGGAATAAATAATGTAATGCCTAAAGATTCTTTAAATAAAGTATAACCACACCGAGTTCTTGCTGTATGTCCTCTTTTCGTATTTTGCTTCCCAAATATTCAGTAAACTCTAGTTCCAAGAGGACTCAAAGTCTCAAACTCTGTCTTCCTCTTTTCACCCATCCAAATGTCTGCCATCAATATGTTAGTTTCATACGGCACCAAAAATATTGCCTCATTTAACCAACTCAATCATATACATCAAAGATATTTGCATGTTACACAAAGTTTTTGAGAAAGTCAACATGCCACGTATGAACACTAAACAAGACTCATTTTTTTTTTACTGGGCAGGCAATCCCATTTCGAAATCAAGTCACATTTACTGTTCCTTTTCTCGGTGATGAAGAACCCTTGTTTCCTTCCACAGTTGTTGTTTTGAATGTATCTTAAGGCCATCTTTTTCTGGAATTGAAGAAATTTGAAAGGAATTCTCAAGGTTGGACAAGATAGCCTAATTCGATTCCTAGATTTAAGAAGCCTACGGGATCCTAGGGGAAGAGGAGACTGATGTGCCCTCTTCTTTCCAATGTTGGAGTATCCCATCCACACATATGCATCTCTTACCATTAGGAATAGAGAAAGGTTAGAGAGAAGCTGCTTAATACATTCTGAGGTGGAATACCTCCCAATTTTCTCCCAGAGTATTTTTTACATGTCTAAATACGTGCATAAAAAGGTGCCTAAAGTCTTACAAGTACCCATAAGAATCCATGGAAACCATTTGGTAGCGTGAGCTCAGGTTAGGGGATCCACCAAAACCACTGGAGATATATAAATATGGAAGGATATTAAGAGGGTGTTAATCAAGAGTGAATTCAGAATAGAAAGAGTCCTGCAGAAGCCAGGGATATAAAAATCAAAACGGTAGTGTTCTCTGTGACTTTCTGAGAACGCACATTAGGCGTTGAACATAATGGACTTGTTATTCTGGATCCCAGAGTGAAACAGTACTTATTTCAGTACAGAAATCAGAGGAAGGGGGGGGGGGGTCCCTTTTAAATGTTACTGTTGTTGGAGCAGAGCGGAAAGCGTATTCTTTGCAGGCAGCCAGTTCCAGAGAAAATGCAAAAAGAACAGACTTGTGTCTGTTCAATCTCGTGTGCCAAATTCACTAATCCGAAAATTTTGTTTTCTGGTAACTCAAAGTTATGGATAAAATAAGACATTTAAAAAGTGTTGCTCTGGGGCGCCTGGGTGGCGCAGTCGGTTAAGCGTCCGACTTCAGCCAGGTCATGATCTCGCGGTCCGTGAGTTCGAGCCCCGCGTCAGGCTCTGGGCTGATGGCTCAGAGCCTGGAGCCTGTTTCCGATTCTGTGTCTCCCTCTCTCTCTGCCCTTCCCCCGTTCATGCTCTGTCTCTCTCTGTCCCAAAGAAAAAATAAATAAACGTTGAAAAAAATTATTTAAAAATAAAAAAATAAAAAAATAAAGTGTTGCTCTGCACTGCATTTTCTGAGGCTCTTCCCTTAATTACAACCATTGTTTCCTTGTTGTGTTTCCTAAGGCAACATGTAAATATCTAGCTTTGCCCCTCTCCTGCCCAATTATTCTGAATTAGATAAGAGTAATAATGCAATCTTTAGGGGAGCAAAAATAATCTTTACAAGAGAGTTCAATGTGATAATATCAAAAGCTATGACACCTGTAATTGGGATCTTACAAGGAGAGGAAAACATGTGGCAGAAAAATATTTGAAGAAATAATAGCTGAAACTATTCCAAATTTGTTGAGAAACAAAGTTAAATTCAGGAAGTGCAGCAAAGCCCAAATGAGATCATCTAAATCACAAGTGGGTACATTGTACTCATTCTTCTGAAAGGGAGGAAAACAAAATCTTGAAAGCAACCAGAGAATAATGATACATATATGCCAGAAATTAATTATGAGTAATGAAAATTAGAAATAATGGAATATTCGCCTGAAGAAAAAGTAATCTGCCAATCTAGAATCCTATATCATTGATAGCCTTCCAGAATGAAGGTAAATTAAGACATTTTCAAACATGACTGGGAACATTCATCACCAACAAGCTTGCATTACGAGTGGCAAAGGAAGGAAATTCTTTGGTACCAGATAGAAAACTGGGTATTTAGGAAGGTAAGAGGAGCATGAGAAATTATAAATATCTGGGTAAGTATTAGAGACAATCTTCTGTTAATTCTTGCAGTACACATGACTATTCAAAGCAAATTTTATAACATTGCCTTCAGTGTTTACAATATATGTAGGATGTAATACATACAACAACTTATACCATAATGGGTTGGGGAGGTGATCAATAAACCTGTTTGTTACAGGATTTCTTAAGTTGTAGAAAAATAATTCTAAAAAGACTGTGAAAAGTTAGGAGTGTGTACTGTAATTTTTAGAACAACCATTCTAAACAATCTGTTTAGAATATAATGTAAACAGATATAGTCTGGAAGCCAATACATATATATTTTTAGTGTTAATTTATTTATTTTGAAAGAGAGAGTGAGAAAGGGGGACAGGCAGAGAGAGAGGGAGACAGAGGATCTGAAGCAGGGTTTGAGCTGACAACAGAGAGCCTGATGCAGGGCTTGAACCCACAAACCGTGAGATCATGACCTGAACCCAAGTTGGAGGCTTAACCAACTGAGCCACCCAGGCTCCCAGGAAGCCAATATATTAATTGAAATGGAATTCTAAAAAAAGTATTCAAATAATTCCAAAGAAGACAGGCACAGAAGGCACAAAGACAAAACAAATTATGAATCTAGAATAATTTAACTTCAAAATTAACACTTATGTAGTATAAAAGACTAAAAATAATTAAGAAAATAATTCATCTACACCAAATTCTTACTTTGTTTCTTCTCACCATAAAGTATGTTGCCTGGATTAAGTTAGTATTCTTAGGGAGATTCGGCTCAAGTCGCCTTTCCCTGAAATAGATGTAATATTTTCCAACCACAAAAAATTGGATTTAGAAACATGACAGATGGTAACTACAGTTGTGGTGAGCATAATGTAACGTATAAACTTGTCAGATCACTGTTTTACACCTGAAACTAATGTAACATTGTTTATCAGCTGTACTCAAATAACCAAAACAAACAAAAATCTTATGTTTGTTATTTTTAAAACTTCAAAAGTGTATGAGTGCATAAAATCATCAAAACACTAATCTTTCATCCACATAATCACCATCATCATCACTGGGGTCATCATCATCTTCATAATAAAACAAAATTCCTCGCCCTTAGAGTTTATTATATGCAAAACGATTTTCTTAGAGGCCAGGGATCATTGGCTCCAAAGATAATGGCAAACCTAATGATACCTCAACAGCAGGAAAATATCCTGACTTAACCTTTTTTGGGGTAACTGCTATTTTTAAATGCTAATTTTTCATTTTGCTAGGTAGATAATCTTAACTTTTTTTAAGAAATCTTTTTTATACAGTTAAATGCGTATGTAGCAGGATAATAATAAGCCTCTAATATTCTCTCCTCTTAGATATGTTGTTTTTTCTGCAAAGTTTAGAAACATTGTAAAAGGCTTTCAACTTAACTTACCAGGTCTTACTTGAAGTACTTTTACTTCCACACTCAAACCCCATGAGTTATCCGTTTTGCATTGATCTCTGTAAGTCTGGACCTCTAATAATACACTGAGTGTGGATCACTTCTAATGACTTCAACATTCTCTCCAGATTTGTAGTTTTAGTCCTGACATTGGCTGTTTTGGCTGTTTGGGTTTTGGAAATATTCAGATCTAAGACATCGATGTCCCAAGGAAGATTTTCATAACACGTTCACAATTTTTGTACCTGGAATAGTCATTTTCACCACGTTTCTCACATGAAACCAATACTGATGTATTGTAGCATGTAGTATGTATGGTGTAGTCTAGAGGCACGACACGACCTCCTTGTCTTCCTGATGCTGGCTTTTCACAGCTTTTAAATTGTCTTGGCCTTGCTAGCATTTATTTCTGAGATCGATCTATCCGTCTATCTATCTATCTACCTATCTATCTATTTATCATCTATCTATCTATCTATCTATCTATCATCTAGTTGGCCCTTGAACCATGTAGGCATTAAAGGTGTTGACCCCCACTGCCATCAAAAATCTTCATAGAATTTTGGGGCGCCTGGGTGGCGCAGTCGGTTAAGCGTCCGACTTCAGCCAGGTCACGATCTCGCAGTCCGTGAGTTCGAGCCCCGCGTCGGGCTCTGGGCTGATGGCTCAGAGCCTGGAGCCTGTTTCCGATTCTGTGTCTCCCTCTCTCTCTGCCCCTCCCCCGTTCATGCTCTGTCTCTCTCTGTCCCAAAAATAAATAAACGTTGAAAAAAAAAATTAAAAAAAAAAATCTTCATAGAATCTTGATTTTCCCCCACATTAACTACTCATAGCCTACTGTTGACTGGAAGACTTACCAATAACATAAATGGTCAATTAACACACATTTTGTATGTTATACATCTTATATGTTGTATTCTTATTATAAATTAAGCTAGAAAAAAGAAAATATTATTAAGAAAACCATAAGGAAGAGAAAATACATTCGCAGTATTGTATTGTCAAATATCCACATATGAGTGGACCTTTGTAGTTCCAACTGTGTTGTTCAAGGATCAACTGTGTATGTAATATATACATATATGTGTGTGTATATATATATATATATCTTTGTATAGACAGTATTTATTTCTGAAATATTTATGTAAATAAATTTTTTTGTTCATTGTTATATGCTTCTAATGTTTTCTTTGTTCCACTCGCCTACTCAATCTAATGAGGCTAGCTGAATTTGTAACCAATAAATTCAGTTGAATTGCTATGGAATATTAATGTTCCTGGTGAGAGGATTATATATCTTCATGCTGTTGGGCTCAAGTTGGGCACTTCTGAGAAGAAATGCTAAGAGGAAAGTTCATGGCTTTCTGTAGCTCCTTTCTCTCTGACACAAGAACCATCAATGTTCCAGATTGAGGCTACTGAAAAAAACCATGTCCAGGAGTAAAAGTGATCTGGGTGACACCTATATGGTATAAGTAAGAAATAAAGTTCTCTTGCTGCATTTACCTTTTTTTGTTGTTGATGTGATAAGATCCAATATTCTGAAATTATTTGTTACTGCATGATAACCTCACCTCTCTTGACTGATATACTGGTTTTGAGTGTTTCATTTGCTTTTTATTTCCTTTTGATTCCTGGCCAAGGCAACTAATCTTCCCTAATTGGCTTTCTCAATAACTTTCCATGTAGTAATTGCTACTTTAGTATAGAATCCCCCAAATATGCATATGTATGTATATATGCCTTTTTAATATATTTTATATATATATTTATTTTAATGTAAAATTATGTATAGTATATATGTGTGTGTATATGTATATATGTATATATATGCAATATTATATATAGTATATATGTGTGTATATATGTATATATGTATATATGTAATATTATATATAGTATATATGTGTATATATGTATGTATATATATATAATATTATATATATGTGTGTATATATACACATGCATCTTTGTTGCCGCCCACTAAAGAAGAAGTTTTCGGACACCAGACTGAGCGGACGTGCAGGGCTGCCTCTGTGAGAGAGCAACAGCAACAGTAGAATGCATATAGCCTTTATTTCATATTTTATTAGCTATATGTATCAAAGAATATCAAAGCATGGAAAAAGAACACAAAGGGTCTTCAGACATTAACCAGACATACACCTGGTGGCTATGTGAAGGCATTCAGGAAGTACCTGTTACTTTCAAGGAGTGTCAGGGAGTTACAGCAGGTTTTGTATCTTCACTGTCCTCTGGGGGTCATGGGGCTCTGTGTCTCATAATGCTATCGCGTTTGACAGCCTGGAAACCAGAACATTGCTGACGTTTCTGCTATTGTCCCATTCACCCTCCAGGACTTACAATACATTCTCTAGAAATAACTCCACATACCCTTTCACACAAGATCTCCATGTGCTTTTCCGAAGCAAAGGCATAGTTATGCCACGAGAACATTGTAATACAGGCACTATTTGACTATAAAATACTTGAATATAAAAATAATAAATGAACAAATACGCTTTTCCACTTAAAAATATTACTCCTGTGGGGGCACCTGCGTGGATCAGTCGGTAAAGAGTCTGACTCTTGTGGTTTTGGCTTAGGTCATGGTCTCGTGGTTCATGAGTTTGAGCCCCACATTGGGCTCCACATTGTCAGTTGTTTGGGATTCTTGGGAATCCCTGCTGGGATTCAATCTCTCTCTCTCTCTCTCTCTCTCTCTCTCTCTCTCTCTCTCTCTCTCCCCTGCTTCCATTCTCTCTCTCAAAATAAAAAAAATAAACTTAAAAAAATATTACTCCTGTGTTGGATCAAGTTGAACACAGTTAGCATACATGGCTACTTCATAACTTACTGTCCCTTTAAATCATAGGAAAAAATTTTTGTGAAATAGCTAGTTGTTTACCAGACCTTAAAAACAACATAAAATGAATACAGGAAAATATTTTGTGAAATTACTTATAATAGTAAAAGCAAATGCAATGGCATTCACAGAAAATTAAATTAAATATCAAATTATAAGGCAAAATTAAAGTAAAAGTTGAAGTACAAATTAAGTCATTTTTAGGGCAAGTATAGCAAAAATCAGGACTAAGAGATAGAAGATTAGCTTAAAGGTAAGAGGTCACAGGGTATTTGGATGCTTAGGACTAATGTCAGGGTAAGAATTTACAGACTTTAATGAAATTATCTAATTTTACCTCAAGATGATCTAGGCTATGTGGGCTTTTTTTGAAACTTAACAAAATAAAAATCAATAGATTTGGTCCTGTTGGTATGACTCTAAGAGAAAAGCATTCAGGAATGTGATTTGGGGCATAGAAGATACCAGAGTGTATGCTAAGTGTGCCGAAGAGACTCGTGTACTACGTTATGACCACCTGCAGGAAGAATAGAAATCCCATAAGGCAGGGGCACATGGTGGTTCAGTTGGTTAAGCATCCAACTTCCGCTCAGGTCATGATCTCACGGTTTGTGGGTTTGAGCCCTGCATCGGGCTCTGTGCTGACAGCTCAGAGCCTGGAGCCTGCTTCAGATTCTGGGTCTCCCCCTCTCTCTGTCCCTCCCCTGCTCTCATTCTGTCTCTCTCTCTCACTCTCAAAAATAAACATTTTTTTAATTAAAAAAAAATCTTTCAGTATTGTTAACACACAGTGTTATGTTAGTATCAAGTGTACAATATAGTGAGTGATTCAACAATTCTATGTATTACTCAGTGCTCATCATGATGAGCGTATTCTTAACCCTCTTCACCTATTTCACCCATCCCTCCAGCCACCTTCCCTCTGGTAACCATCAGCGTGTTCTCTATATTTCAGATATTTTTACTTCGATATGTCCATTAGCATCCAGACTCAGCTCTCTTTCTCTGTCTTGTTTGATTTACTTTCTTGTTTTTGTTGACTTTAGAATTTGTCTTTTGGACCTGTCTCTGATCAGTTCAAAAATATTTACAGGAAAGTCAAGACTACAAAAGTTCCATCTGGTCCTGACCACATACCTTATACTTTCATTTCTGGGCAACTGCCCAGTAAATACCTCTGACCACATCCAGGTTCAGTGTCACATCTTGAGGTAAGCATCCTGCCGAGAGGACAGTTTCTCACCACAAAGTTGCACTGTGGCTCAACACCTCCTCCGCTTAGGATACACAGGAAGAGCTTAATACACGCTCGGCCATGTACGTCAAGACCAGTGGACTGGGGCTTGGAGGATGGTTATTCTCATTTAACAAAAGCAATTTTCCAGTAGTTTGTTGAAGTGGTGATGGGTGCTCTTAAATGACTTGAACCCAGGCTGTTTGCAAAGCACTGGTACTTTCTTTCGCCAATAGTTTTAAGAGGCCAGATAAATAATGTCCATATGAAGCCCATACGTATACTTTTGTAGTCAGATGAGCATTTCTGTATACATTTTTGTGAGTTTAATTTCATTTATTAGAAAGTATGTTTTCTGAAGATTATGTCACATCCTTTTGAATTTTACATGTCACCACATGATCACTGTTGTTCAGCAAATCCTCAATAAATGTTCCAAGGTGACAGATGAGGAGTATGTGCTTAGCATCCATTTACTTTGGAAAGGAGCGAGCTATTAACAGAGACTCCCCTTTACTTAAGGAACTTAACTGCATAACAGGGCAGCCTTTGTTGTTGTTATTCCAAACATCTCCTTTACCTTCTTGCTAAGGAGCTTTCTTCCTTTTGTATCCTCAGGCCCTCCCCTTCTCCTTAACTTCATACGAGCTTTATGTTGCCTGATTGCCTTTGGAATTTCATATCTGTGTGGATTTCCCATACTGACGCCTATTAAATTTGATTTTCTCCTGTTAGTCTGTCTCATGTCAATTTGATTCTAAGTTCAACTAGAAGGACCATAGCAGAGGAAGATCTTCCTCCCTGACAATAAATATATCATCAGAAAAAAATAAATAAATAAATTTAAGGCCTTATCTGTTTAATTTCCTATGGTGGTCGTAAATGTGCTGAAAAATCTCCACAATAACATTGAAAAGAAGGGATGTTAGAGACTGCTTTGTTTTATGATTTTCCAAAAGACTATTAATATCTCAAAGTTAAGAACGATATTGATATAAATCCTCTCATATGTCTGCTAATGATTGTTTTTATCATGAAAAGGTGTTGAATTACAGCAAATGTGCTTTCCACCTTGATGTAATCATATTCTATTTCTTTAATCTATTGTTTATAGCAAATTACATTTAATGATTTTTCTTTCAAAGGAAAACTATTACACTCCTGAAATAAACTTAATTTGATCAACTATATGAGTATTATATACACTGTTTGTTTTGGTTTAGTGCTGTTTTAGGCTTTTGCAGCAATTTTCATAAATGAGATTGACTTTTCTTTTTCCTTTCTTATCATATTCTCACCTAATTTAGGCACCAAGATAATTCCACTTGTAGTGAAAGAAATAACAACTATTCCTTTTTTCCACACCATCTAGAAGAGTTTGTGTAAGTTATAATGCCTTTTTCTTGAAAGTTTATGATTTCTCTCCTGTAAAACTATTTGGCATTTGTGTTGACCATATGGGAAGATTTCAAATAACCTACTGATTTCATTATTTTTTCTAGCTTTATCAAATTTTGTGGAATCAGTGCTTTTGTATGTTAATTGTATGTGATACATATTGTACATAGCTTGTTACAATGTCCAATTGTTTTATTAGCTAAAGATTATTGCCTAATCATGATCTCTGATTGAATGGACTTAGATGCACTGATTGAAGTTTGTTTTCATGAGCTCATGTTCAGTGAAGAGTTAATGGGAGTGACCGCTTTTTCAGATATTTCTCTCCAGTGTCTTTTTTTTTATTTAAAGCGTCCCATGTGTATCATACTAATGAAATAATAACTATTATTATAACATTATAAAGAAGCCCCAGTACTTGCTTTTAAATAAACCCTTTATTTTATAATAGTCTTAAATTTATAGAAAAATTGCAAATATAGTACAGAAAGTTTCCATATACCCCATCTCCAGTTTCCTGTATTAACAGCTGACATTATGACCCATTTGTCACAATGAATGAACTGATATCGACATATTTTAAATAAAGAACATACTTTTTTCAGGTTTCCTTAGTTTTTACCTAATATCTTCTTTTCTGTTTCATTAGCCCAGCCAGGATACCATATTACATTTAGTCATTACGTCTCTTTAAGCTCCTTTTGGCTGTGACAGTTCCTTTTATCATTTCTTAATGTAACAAAAATTATGAGTAGCTAAAAACCAGAATACTAAGACATTAGTTGATTGTGTTGCTTTTTTGGCATACGATTTGGTGCTATTGTTCTGAATAATAGACAGTAATATAATGAGTGACGTTTAAGGAAAATAGAGAAAGGGACTTATTTAATAGGAACAGAGATGGTTCTGAGACACCACGTATATCATAAATGAAATCATATTGGCTACAAATTGATAATTGTTTGAGCTAGACATATGATGGTTCATCATAGAATTTTTATCTTATACACACTTTATATTTTTATAATTAAAAGGTTATGTATGTACACATATACGTCTATTCACATGTATGCATTTATGTGTGTGCATATACTTATACATATATATATGAAAGATATCTTTCTATAGTTCCGATTTACATGAAATGTATCGCATACTTGGTTCCATTCAAATTTATAACAGCATGTACACAGGATGATTAAGAAGTTAATTTAATTTTCTTATTTGTTTTCACACCGTACTTACGGCCATATTTTAGAACAATTTTTCACTTTTAATTCAGAAAGAGATTATGTAATCCCATCATAACTCTCTTAACTCTGGGAAACTTCTTGTCACTAGATTAATCATTTGAAGTCATAAAATCGTGTTCGCACCTCACATTTATTTCATCTGTTAGCAGAATTTTCTGTGCTGTGATAAGGCGGAAATACTGTGGTTGTTTTGTGTTTTTTCACAAGGTGAGATTAAAATAACATCTGTCAGATCTCCCTCAGGGATCAAAGGTGACATCTCTAGTTTTCATTCTAAATTGGTAGGTAACCCAGGACATGTCTCAATTTTTCAGTTGTCTAGGAGGCTTTTATCCACAAGAATCAAGATCTTCCTTCTTGGATCAGGTGTGTTTCTGTGTGTGTTTTTGTTTCTGACAACTATTAGTCCAGAAATGAGAAATTCTTGAGATTTCAAACTCAAGAAAGTTTCCAAAACGATTTACACCATAAGGGAATTATAACTGCTTTTTAACTGTTTGAGTAGAATTGTGGAGGGTAAAGAATGCTTCTTACTTCTGAGGTATATATCTTTTTTCCTGTATTCAATGACGAGTAGATAGGATAAACCTACTGAAGAGTAACTTATGGTGTTGCTCTAAAGATGGAGTGGTATCATCAAACAAAACTCCAAGAATGAATCTACTTTTGGGATTAAAGAATGGAATTTGAACTTGAATTCTCACACCTGAGTTTTCTGGGCTGGTGCCGGGCACTTAACCTGCTGTGATACACAGCTTTATTTGCAAAATGAAAAACATGTTGTTACTTCCAACTACCGTGATCAAATATGACATGGCTTTTTTTTAACCTAAGCATGATATATAGTTATTGAATAGCCATTTTTTTCCTGAGAGTTCTTCTATGATAAGACATGATGTTACTATATAAATATGAGATTATTTTTACTAATGATGGTGATGACAACTTATAGGTGATGATGATGGTGGTGATGATATGGACAGAAGTTGAATTCATGTTGAATTAACAACATAAAATAACTATAGATAGAAAATTATGTGTGTTGGGGCACCTGGGTGGCTCAGTCGTTTAAGCGTCCGACTTCAGCCCAGGTCATGATCTCACAGTTCGTGAGTTCAAGCCCCGTGTCAGGCTCTGTGCTGACAGCTTGGAGCCTGGAGCCTGCTTCGGATTCTGTGTCTCCCTCTCTCTCTCTGCAACTCCTCAGCTCATGCTCGCACTCTGTCTCTGTCAAAAATAAATAAACTTTAAAAAAAATTTTAAAAAAAGAAAATTATGTGTGTTGTCATTCGATATCAGTGATAAAAAATATTTCTGATTACATATCTTAATGTAGGTGGATTAAAACACCTGTTATTTTTTTGAAATAATTATTTATTATTTTGTAACCAAGAGAAGTTTAAAAAATTAATTTTACTTGGTTTATTTACCTGGCTTTGTATGGTTTATTTACCTGGCTTATTTTCATTTTTTCCCTTTATATATATGAACGGAAAAATACTGTTATGTTCTCATTTTCCTAATGAAGATATGTCATCTCACCCTAAGGAAAGAAAACAAGAAAAAATGCCCAATTTTATTTTATTCAGGATTCCTTTGTAAAACGAAGTCTTTTTTGATCACCACTGGCGTAAAGAAACAGTCATAATTATACAATGAATCTGGTCCGAGATCGGGGGGCTTGTCACAGCATGGGTATGTACTTTCCACTTAAATGTGCAGTTTGGTTTGTGTATAATTTTTTTTTAAGTTTATTTATTTATTATGAGAGAGAGTGAGAGAGTATACCAGGGACAGAGAGAGAGAGAAGGAGAGAGAGGATCCCAAGCAGACTCTGTACTGTCAGCGCAGAGCCTGACATGGGCCTCAAACCCACAAACCATGAGATCATGACGTGAGCTGAAGTCAAGAGCCAGAGATTTAACCGACTTAATCACCCAGGCACCCTGACTTGTATATAATTTTTTAACAATTTTTTTAATGTTTATTTTTGAAAGAAATAGAGAGAGCACGAACAATGGAGGCGCAGAGAGAGGAGACACAGAATCTGAAGCAGGCTCCAGGCTCTGAGCTGTCAGCACAGAGCTGGACTTGCGGCTCGAACTCATGAACCTCAAGACCACGCCCTGAGCCGGAGTGGGTCGCTTGACTGACTGAGCCACCCAGGTGCCCCTCTGTAATTGCTAAGATACCTAGAATTTGATACAAGCACACAAGGCATAAGAAAGCAAATTACTCCAGGGGTGCCTGGGTGGCTCATTCAGTTAAGCGGCTGACTCTTGGTTTTGGTTCAGGTCATGATTTCACAGTTCTTGAATTCGACCCCACATCAGTCTCTGTGTTGACTGTGCAGAGCCTGGTTGGGATTCTGTCTCTGCTTCTCTCTCTCTACCTCTCCCCTCCTCATGTTCTGTCTCTCAAAATAAATAAATGAACACTAAAAAGAAGAAAGCAAATTACTCTGATTCACTTATGTCCATTTCATATTATGTTCATGTTATATTTTAAATAAAGTTTTCAAAAACTTGAAAGATTTTTTCCTCCTTTTTTTTTTTTTTATTAACTACCTAGAGTAAAATCTTTCACAATCTGAGGCAGCCTGAAATAGTGACAGCATAATGATTGAGAGCTGGAAGAATGTTCCACAGACTTTCACCAGTCTCTAGCTTTGAGATCTGAGGGCAATCCATAGCTTCTACGCACTTAAGTTTCTTTTTTCTATCGAGTAGAGATATAAAACACGCTATATTGACCTTAGTAGATTTGTATTTCTAGCATTATATTAAATAAGCAATATGATTTTGGCCACCTGTAACATTCAATTTCTTCATCCACAAAATAATACCTACCCTCTTCACATGTTTGATAATTAAATTACATATGGTATGTACAAAAAATGCTTCAGTATAATTTTAAGTATAAAAGATAATTAGTATTAACATTCCATTTGCAAAAGGTAATGATTGCTATCTCAGGAAGAGAGCAAAATGATTTTTTACTTGTTTTGTTCAGGGACAAGATTCTTTATGTGTCTTTATCTTAAAATGTTATGCCTTATTATTTTATTCATTGTATATCCCTCACTTTAAACAAAAACTAGGCATTTAGTAAGTGTTTACTACATGATGAACATTATTGATACTAAATGCATATTATTTAATTTCACTTTCTAAAATACCCATAACTAATTGTACTGATGTCCTTTGTTCTTTCTTTTTCTCTTTTTTCTTATCATTTCTTCTTCCTTCCTTCCTTCCTTCCTTCCTCCATCTTTCTTTCTTTCTTTCTTTCTTTCTTTCTTTCTTTCTTTCAAGTTGTTAACTTAGCAAATGTGGCTCCATGAGTTAAACACATATCTAACTCCTTAGGTCCCTGTCTTTCTTATTATACGCTGTCTTTATTTTATTTTAATTTTTTTAATTTATGTATTTATTTTGAGAGACAGGGAGAGAGTGCACGTGCAAGTGAGTGGGGAAGGGTGAGAAAAAAGAGAGAGACAATCCCAAGCCGGCTCTGTGCCCCTCACGAAATGTGAGATCATTATCTGAGCCAAAACCAAGAGTCGGACACTTAACTCACACCCAGGCACTCCTACACTGTCATTATTATAATGTTTGATTTCATTGCACATTAAGAATTGACTTATTTTAATAGAACGGAAGATCTTGCTAGAGAGATTTTGCCATAGAATAAATCTAATTTTAATCATCTTAAAGTACAAAAATCATAATCGTGAAGTAGTATAAAACAAAAGTAACTTGATGTTATTGAAAAGGGACATGAATAGAATGGCAAGTGAAGTTGTGAAAATGTGTGGCCCAAGTGGCAGAAAGGCTATGACTCCTATTGGCCTGAATTGTTTTCATCTAGCCATGGATGCAGTCCGTAATTCCAACTCTGAGCTGGTATATCATGGTATTTCCACACGACCAAAGAGAAGGCGTGTATTAAACACAAGCAAATATAGAGAAAACCGTAAGTTCCACGTCGCATCTATTTGTCTGCTCTCGGTACGTTGAGGGGAATTGTGGAATCCGTATGATTAGATCAGTGGCAAACATTCAGTTTAGTTTACCTTCAGGAGGAAAGCAGAAATGAAATTCACTCTACTATACTATTGGAATATATAATACAGTTAAACAGAACTGTTCAGTTTGGGATTTTTTTCATGCTCTGCAAATGATGAGATTATCATTAACATAATAATGACAATTGAGACTGTAGTTTCTTGAGTTTCTTTTCAAGTTTTCATCTAAATTCCAGTTAATTAACATAGAGTGCAATATTAGTTTCCGGTTTGGAATTTAGGGATTCATCGCTTCCATGCAATATTCAGTGCTCATCACAAGTGTGTTCCTTAATCCCCATTACCTATTTAGCACGTCCTCACCCGTCACCCCTCTGGTAACTATCAGTTTATTCTCTGTAGTTAAGAGTCTGATTCTTGGTGTGTTTCTTTTTTCCCCTCTATGTTCATTTATTTTGTTTCTTAAATTCCACATATGAGTGAAATCATATGGGGGACTTCTCCCAGAGAGGAACTCAAAAAGATGTGCAATTATGTAAAAATATATTCATCTTGTGATATCTAATAGCAAAACTAAGAAACAATTTAAATACACATTGGGAAAAAATTAAAGACTGTCAGGAGATTTTTGTCCATATACCAATGAAAGACAATGCAAGAAGCTATGTATAAAAATTTGACAACTTTACAAGACATGACGTGGAATAATCTCCAAGATATTTCCTTAAGTGAAAAAAACTCACGGGATATTTTGCGCAGTTTCTTAAAGGTGTGTTTTTAAAAAGGGATTGAAAGGAACTGTCTGTATTTGTTATTGTATCTACATGAAAAAGTTTAAAAATTATAACCATGATTTATACTAAGGAGGAAACTGGGGGACTTTTGTGGAGAAGCAGGAGGGAATATGTATGCATTTCTACAGTCTCTCTTTTTTTAATCATTTGCAAAGTACCTATGTTACTTGTTCTGGGAAAAATAATTAGGGTAAAAGTACTGATACCACCCCTCCTATTAAAAAAAATCTAATGTTTATATTAAACATGAGCATACCAAAAATGTTTAATCCTTATTTTCTCATCTTTCTCACTCTTTGTTTGTTTGTTTGTTTGCTTGTTTGTTTTCTTTTGTTTCTTACAGCATCTCCATTTTTCCTAGTCCATTCCATTGCTATAGCTCTGGGGATCCACTTCATTATTATGGTAATGATATGCGGTGCCATAATAATACATTGTAAGTGACAGTAGAGAAGTAGAGCATTCTTCTTTTTAATATGAAAATTTATTGTCAAATTGGTTTCCATACAACACCCAGTGCTCATCCCAACAGGTGCCCTCCTCAATACCCATCACCCACCCTCTCCTCCCTCCCACCCCCCATCAACCCTCAATTTATTCTCAGTTTTTAAGAGTCTCTTATGGTTTGCCTCTCTCTCTCTCTCTCTCTCTCTCTCTCTCTCTCTCTCTTTTTTCCTTCCCCTCCCCCATGGTCTTCTGTTAAGTTTCTCAGGATCCACATAACAGTGAAAACATATGGTATCTGTCTTTCTCTGTATGGCTTATTTCACTTAGCCTAACACTCTCCAGTTCCATCCACGTTGCTACAAAAGGCCAGATTTCATTCTTTCTCATTGCCAAGTAGTATTCCATTGTATATATAAACCACAATTTCTTTATCCATTCATCAGTTGATGAACACTTAGGCTCTTTCCGTAATTTGGCTATTGTTGAAAGTGCTGCTATAAACATTGGGGTACAAGTGCCCCTATGCATCAGTACCCCTGTATCCCTTGGATAAACTCTTAGCAGTGCTATTGCTGGGTCATAGGGTAGATCTAGTTTTAATTTTTTGAGGAAACTCCACACTGTTTTCCAGAGTGGCTGCGCCAGTTGCATTCCCACCAACAGTGCAAGAGGGTTCCCGTTTCTCCACGTCCTCACCAGCATCTATAGTCTCCTGATTTGTTCATTTTAGCCACTCTGACCAGCGTGAGGTGGTATCTCAGTGTGGTTTTGATTTGTATTTCCCTAATGAGGACTGAGGTTGAGCATCTTTTCATGTGCCCATTGGCCTACATAGAGTGTTCTCGACCTAATGGTTGCAATGCATTACTTTGATTAGCATTCAGATGCACAGCAACAAAAACTAATAATACTGGACATGTCCTTATATTTTTGCTATCCGTCTAGAAATTTGTCAACTACTTTTGCTAGAACCGTAAGTTACTAACAACACAAACCCTTTTACTAATTATCGTTTTTTGTTATTGAAATATGTCTTACATACAAGGTTTTAGGTATACAAGGTAGTGCTTCGACACTTGTATACATTACTCAATGCCCACTGCGGAGAGCATAATCTCCATCTGTCACTATACAAGGTCATTACAATATTATTGACTATCCTCCCTGTGCTGTACTTGTCATCTTTATAACATACTTATTTTACAACTGGAAGTTCGTACCTCTTAATCCTCTCAATGATTATTTTAATAGCATTATTCCACCAAGAAGCTCCACTTCCTTTACAAGGTAAGTGAAAGTCTTCTAATATTTTGAAGCACAAATTACATGTATCTCTGTATAATTGGGTATAGGCATGTATCCCACAGTGTTAACGAGAGCGTGTATAAGAAAACGATGAATTCTTGTCCGTAATCCGTAGCGTTCCAACATTTTTATTTTATTTGTTCATCTTTTAACAATGAAGGAGTGCTCCTAAAAAGCAGAAAATACTTAGTCTTTGGCATCTGTGTATATATACAAATGTGTGGGGCCATGTCATTGGAGATGATCAGATTGGCTCATCTGAAATGTTAGAGTTGGAATAAAAGGTATTTAATTTGTCTAGACAGAATCTGCTATAATGCTCATACCTGTACAGAATTAATAATATATTCTCCCTTTCTAGAAAGTTATTGTGGCCCATGTCCTAAAAACTGGATATGTTATAGAAATACCTGCTACCAATTTTTTAATGAAAGCAAAAGCTGGTACCAAAGCCAAGCCTCTTGTGTGTCTCAAAATTCCAGTCTCTTGAAGATATACAGCAGAGAACACCAGGTTGAGTATTTATTTTAACTTCCCTTCCTCTATTTACTCCTAATCACTGGACTATTACCTGAAACATAAGAGGGGCACTAACCGAGATATGTCTACCCTAAGTCTTTCTGCATTAAAAATAAGAAAGCATTTTGTAGGTATGAGGTATGGTGTTGTTTAAGTCAGAATTAGGCTAGAGGACAGAATCCATTTCCCCGAATGTGAGGGAAAAAATGATTACATGATTATGGCCTTGAATTAACTAAAAGTCTCAGCACTGGTTCTATTTGTGGTTTCAACCAGGATTTCCTAAAATTGGTGAAGTCTTATCATTGGATGGGACTAATACAAACTCCACCAAATGGATCATGGCAATGGGAAGATGGCAGCATTCTCTTACCCGACCAGTAAGTTTATACCAATTGGTGTCTCTTCGGGGGGTTGTCCCTAAACTAGCCCTGTGGTCTTTCAACGATCACGTTACCTCACACAATCCCAGGATATTCCCATATTCTAATAGTTTCAGCAGAAAGCTCTGAGGGCTTTAGGAAGAGCAGCCAATACCACAACAATGAGTAACATTAATTGCAATGTGCCAAGTGCAGTGCAAGGTAAGTCTAATAATACACCCTGTTTACAGATAAGGAGACTATAGCAGAGAGGTTAAGTATCACATATATTCATTCTTTCAGGTTTTACCTGAATTGTTGAGATACAATTACATTCCAGAAACTGCATATATTTGAAATGTGCAATTTGATAAATTCTGAGAAGTGTATACATCCACAAAACCGTTAATAACATCAAGATAATCAACATTTATCACCTGCCAAACTTTCCTTTGCACCCTTGTAATCTTTCCTTCCTACTCCTTTCTTTTTTTTAATGTTTATTTATTTATTGTGTGTAAGAGAGAGAGAGCACACACGTAAACAGAGCCGAGGCAGAGAAAGAAGGAGGGACAGAATCCGAAGCAGGCTCTGTGCAGTCAGTGGAGAGCTCAGACTGGCGCTCCATCTCACGAACCATGAGATCGTGACCTGAGCCCAAATCAAGAGTCGGACACTTAACTGACTGAGCCACCCAGACACGCCTCCTTTCTCCCTCTTTCTACCTACCTCTTTCCGTCCCCAGGCAACTAGTCTGCTTTCTGTCACTATAGATTAGTCTGCAATTTATAGAACTTAGTATCAATGGAGGCACTGCTGTTATGTCTGGCTTTTTCACTCGGCATAATTATTTTGAGATCCAGCCACCTCAAAGCATGTATTAAGAACTAATTTCTTTTTATTCTTGAGAGGTATCTTATTTATGGGTGTAGTTCAATTTGTCTATCCTTTCGCCTGCTGATGGATATTTGGGTAACTTCCAGTTGTTGACCATGAACAATAAAGCCACTTGCTATGAATATTTGTGTACAAGTCTTTGTATGACCATAGACTTTCTTTTCTCTTACATAAATATCTAGGAGTGGAATGGTTGGATAATAGGTGTATGTCTTTGACCTTTTAAGAAACTGCCAAATTGTTACCCAAAATGACTGTGCCATTTTACCCTCCCACTAGCAGGGTGTGAGAGTTCCAGTTGCTCTGCATTATGGGCAACACTTGTTATGGTCCGTTATTTAAACTTGTTTTATCCCCTTGATTAATTGACCCCTTTGCTACAACATAGTGACCTCCTTTGTCTTGTGTGACTGATTTTGACTTAAAGTCTATTTTGTCTGCATTAACTATAGCCACACCTGCTCTGTTTTGGTTATCATTTGCATGGAATATGACTCTCCATCTGTTCACTTTTGGCCTATGTGTGTCCTCAAAGCTAAAGTACGTCTCTTGCAGGCAGCATATTGTTGTATCTTGCTTTTAATCCATTTAGTAAGCCCATAATACATTATTTTCCCTCCTTCTGACTGCTTTAATGATTTTTCTTTATAACAGGATTTGAGGAATTTGTCCGTAATATGCCTTGGATTAGTTTTTTCATATTTCTTGTGCTCGCGTTTTGTTGAGGCTCTCGGATCTGTAAGTTTATAATTTTCAAGCACAATTAGAAAATTTAACTACCATTATTCCTTCAAGTGTTTCCCCTTCTTCATTTCTCTTTTCTCTTCCCCAGACGCAGGACAATTACAGATCCATTAAGCAAGTTAGAATTGTGATGAACTGGTGTTCTTTTCACTTGTTTTCTTTGTGTTTGATTGTGGATATTCTCCATTGTCCCGAATTCAATTTTTTAAATCTTTTTTCCTGCAATATCTAACTTTCACTACCCTTTCAAGTGTATAGTTCATCTCAGACACTGACCTTTTCATTTCGGAAGTTTGATTTGGCTGCTATTTCATGAATCTTCCATGTATTTCTTTAACTTTTTTGAATATATGGAATTCAGTCATCAGAACTGTCATGATATCTGGGGCGCCCGGGTGGCTCAGTCGATTGAGCGTCCGACGTCAGCTCAGGTCATGATCTCACTGTTTGTAGTTCAAGCCTCGCATTGGGCTCTCTGCTGTCAACTCAGAGCCTGGAACTTGCTTCAGATTCCATGCCTCCCTCTTTCTCTGCCCCTCCCCTGCTCGTGCTCCGTCTCTCTCCATCTTTCAAAAATGAATAAACATTAAAAAAACCAAAAACCAAAAAACCAAAAGCCTATCACAATATCCTTGTCTGTTCATTCTAACATCTGTGTTTGTTCTGGGTCAATTTTAATGGATGGATTTTTCTCCTTATGGTCACATTATTTTGTGTCTTCGCTTACAGTTACTTTTCTATTAAATTTCATACACTGTGAATTTCACCCTTGTTTAGTGCTACATATTTTTTGTCTCTAAAATTATTCATGAGATCTTTTTTTTTTCCCCAGGACACAAATAACTTACTTGGAAACAGCTTGATCTGGTTTGGCCTTGCTTTTAAGCATTACTAGAATGCTCAGTCTACAATGAATTATGCCCCACTACCAAGCAAAGACACTTTTAAGTAATCCACCCAAAACCTTTTGAAATTTGAAGTTTTGCAATATGGCTGGTGAAGACGGGCACGATTTTAGACCCTGTGCAAGCACTAGGAAAGTTTTCTTACACACATGCATTAATCAATACTCTTAAATACACAAGTGAGATCTTCTGCATATCCTCAGATCTCTTTATTTGTTCACCTCTCTCATCTCAAGTCCTATGTCCTGAGAACTCCAGCCGTCTGGCTCTTTGTGGACTCTCCAGTGTCCTATGTATTCCATTTCTATAGCCTGCTCTTTTAACCACTTGATTATACAGCTCAACTGGGCATAGTAGGACCACGTGAAAACATCCTAGCGCTCACAGAGTTTATGAATACAGGCTTACTCTTTTGGATGAATGCAAGGGTAGCTCGCTTAAAAGGTCACTTCTGTCACTTAGGATACCTGGCTTAGTAATTTCACCATGTTAGCACAAATCTCAGAAATAAAACCGAAGTGGTTTGTCAGGTCTGCTGCCCCTAAGTCTCGTGATATCACAGAGGAAACAGAAGTTCTTTGGACTCTAAAAGTTTTTAATTCGTTACTTCAAGTATACTTTACTTATTTGAACCTCTAATTCTGGAGTAAGTAACAAAAACATCACAACAACATCCTTGCTAATGTCAGGTTAATTCGGTTCTTTCTGGCAGACAGTTTTAAGCACTTTATATGTATCTTCTCATCGAAGACTCTTAAAAAGCATCCAACAGAGGTCATTTTTAACCTAATTTTGTGGGTAAGGAGCAGAATCTTAGAATGTATAATAATTCACTTAAGCTATAAAACGAGTAATTGTGGTAGAGAGTCAAATAAATCCCTTTCTTACACTACAGCCAGAATTATCATTAAACGACTTTAAAGAGTCTCTTCTCGCTGATTTTGAAGTTTACTTTGCTTCTTTAACGCTTAGTTGGCAGTGATCAATGAATGACCTCTTACTGTCATCTTTTTCTTTCAAATGTCCCCTTATATTCATTGTCAGGGACTATTCATTATATATTTAGAATTTGGATGTCCCAGTTTATCTTAGAATTGATCTGGGGTGATCTCTTTTCTGTATGGCTGGATTTTATTTTTGGTAAAAAAAAAAGTTTATTCTCTGGAAATACTAATAAAATTTTGTATCACCTTATCTCAACATTTATCACTCTGCAAGTGCAAATGTTTGTTTTGGAAGCCAAAGCAAAACAACTAGCATATTAAGTTTCGTTTTGTGCACGTGATAAGTATTTGTTGAGCATTACTCAATTTCCAGAAACCATACAGAGATAACTACAGGGATGAATAGTACAGAACTCCATCAAGACTTTCACACTTCAGTCAGAGATATGGTTTTAAACAAGTAAAATCCAGAGTTATGCTGTGGTGGACGTGCGATGTGAATGGTATGGGAAAACAGACACAGAAGCTGAAAGGAATAGAAAAAAAAAATCCGATTTAAAGGTGAAACTCTAATGTGCATAGATTGAGACCAACTAAGAGCAGTTACTAAAAATTTCTTAATTGTTTTTTCTCTTATAGTAGGTAGTGGTTTCTATATAGGCTGAGTTTCTTCTCTTGTCCTTTTTTATTTTTTTCAAAAATTTTTAATGTTTGTTTTTGAAAGAGAGAGACAGAATGTGAGCCTGGGGAGGGGTAGAGAGACAGGGAGTCATAGAATCTGAAGCAGGCTCCAGGCTCTGAGCTGTCAGCACAGAGCCTGATGCGGGCCTCGAACCTATGAACCTTGAGATCATGACCTGAGCCAAAGTCAGTCACTTAACTGGCTGAGACGCCCAGGCTCCCCATCTCCTCTTGTCCTTTTAAATACGTACTATCAGACCACAGTCTTTCTTTTTTTTTATTGTTCTGATTCACATCAATTCATCATCACTCTTTGCTCAGCCTTCTATTTCTCACCTGTTCCTAGCAGAAAAGAATCACCAGATTCCAAGGCAAAATAGATACACAGATAGAACTATCTCTAGATGGAATGCCTACACACACACATGCACATATATATGTTTAAGTTTATGTTATAAACACATATATATATTTATCTACACCTAAACATATACACGTATATGTATATATAATACATATGTATATTATATATGATATAATATTATATATGTATGTATATATACACACATAAAATATATAAGAATTTTACAATTCATTTTTATTTCCTTACCAGGTAAAGTTGCACATATCTAAAGAAGATTGTTTATTTTTGCATAAAACATGACATCTGCTGACCTCATTGAATTCTAACTGCATTTCTCATTTACTTGTTTAAAAAAACATTTAAAAAATTTCATTTCAGGGCTCCTGGGTGGCTCATTCCGTTAAGTGCTAGACTCTTGATCTCATGTTTTTGTGCGATCCAGTCCTGCATTAGGCTTCGTGCTGACAGCACGGAGCCTGCTTGGGATTCTCTGTCTTCCCCGCTCTCTGCCCCTCCCCACTGTCTCTCTTTCAAAATAAAAACAAAACTTTTTAAAATAAATATAAACACAAAACTTTTTCAAAAACCTTTCATTTCGCTCTGGTACATATACCAAAAGAGCCTAGACTTCCTAAAATGACAAATTTCCAATGTAGACAAAATAGTGACCTATACTAGAATGAAACTTCTACTTTTATAACCGAGTTGGCTATATTCTGCATATCTTTTATTTTATTTTTTTATTTTTTTTTCAACGTTTATTTACTTTTGGGACAGAGAGAGACAGAGCATGAACGGGGGAGGGGCAGAGAGAGAGGGAGACAGAATCGGAAACAGGCTCCAGGCTCCAAGCCATCAGCCCAGAGCCTGACGCGGGGCTCGAACTTCACGGACTGCGAGATCGTGACCTGGCTGAAGTCGAACGCTTAACCGACTGCGCCACCGGGGCGCCCCATGCATATCTTTTAACTAAGAGATACCAAGCATGGTCCTAAAACATCCTGAAATGATATTACTTTAATACTTATTTTTAAATAAATTGTATTGCATTTTTTTAATATTTATGTATTCATAAAGTAAGTGATGAATATAATTTGTCTTTCTCTCTAATCTAGACTAACCATGGTTGAAATGCAGAATGGAACCTGTGCAGTTTATGGATCAAATTTTAAAGCTTATACAGAAGACTGTTTAACTCCAAACACATACATCTGCATGCAGAGGATTGTGTAAAAGCTGATGATGTATAAAATATAAAAGATTCAAACACACCAAAGCCTTTTGCCAAATGTGCTGTGGAAAAAACTTCCAGCAGAAAATTCCACCAATAATTATTGTATTATTTTTCCATCTATGACCTACACAAAAATAACCTTGCAGGGGAATAAAGGCCAATAAGTTAAAAAACTTATCTTCCATAAGAATGCTTTGTTTAATTTTTGCAAAATTTTGGGTAACGAACAGATTCATTTTTACATTTAATAAACTGTTGATGAAACCCAGGGTTGAACTAAATTTCAAACTATGAGTTTATTAAATGTACACAAAAATTTACACTAAGAAGGCTTTTAGAAATTTTGAAAATCAAATAAATCTAAACTGGGTGAAGGGTACATGAGGGTTCGTGAAATTTACTATATTGAAACATTTTCAAAATAAGGGTTGAAAGGTCAACAGATACACCCTCAAAATTTCAAAATGCCACTGCCATTTTAATACAGCACATTTTGGTAGAAATTGAATTACTCCCCCTAGTACTGCGCTGACTGCTGCAAAATACAGAAAATGAAGAATTGAGTTTGAAGAGGACTTTCTAGGCTTTGAGGCAAAAATGGCGTTTGAGTGTGAAACCTGTGGAGCGACCAAGATGTTTCTCGGCAAACCAGTAGGATGACAGAACTCTTGGCAAATGGAATAATAACGTGCAAGTGAGCAGCATTTGGAAGAGTCTGTGACTCTAAAGGAAGCCACTTTGTATTGATAGGTCTGGTTCTGCGTTTTATTTGTTCATTCATTCGTCTGTTTTAGATTCCACATATGAGTGAAATCCAATAGTATTTGTCTTTCTCAGCCTGACTTATTTCACTTACCAGAATATTCTCCAGGTCCTTCCATGTTGTCAACAAATGGCACAATCTCATCCTTTTTTAGGGCTGTGTGATATTCCATCGTATATGTCCATATATATCTACCATGTCTTCTTATCCATCTGTCTATTGGTGGACATTTAGGCTGCTTCCATACCTGAAGCGAACATAACATCGTGTGTCTACTATACACAAACCGAAAAAAGTTACCAAAAAAAAATCCATTTTGATAAGAGCAGAATGATGAAGAAGATAAGGAGCTTAAGAAGGGGAGGAGAGAGAAGCAGAGGCTAAATCCAGAGGTGTGGACCTTTGTGCACCCATTATAATTTTGGTTTTCATTCCAAGTGCACTTGCCATTTGTGTGTTTTGTGACAGGCATGAAGCCATGGATTGAACAGCATTTTCATGGAAAATTACGATAAAACGTCATGAAAAAAATCAATTTAATTTTTTTTAATTTAATTAAATTTTTTAATTTAGTTTTTAAATGTTTGTGTAAAGCAATACGCACCAATCATAATTAACAACGCTTAGCATTTAGTCAAGTTTGTTTTAAGATTTTATTATTAAATATTTAAATCACAGAGAGTGAAATGTTCTCACCACAACAATAAAATGATAATTATGTGACCTACTGGATTTGTTAACTAACCTTATTGTGCTAATCATTTGTATTGTAGATTTGCTTTATGTATCAATTGTATTTTTAAAATCCATAATATTTTATATAGTTATAAAGAGGCAGAAATGTGAAATCAAGCTTATTCAATGTAGTATTAAACTATCTCTGTTTTTAATATCAATTTTATCCTTGCCAATGTTAACCTAGCCTATGAAATGTATTTAGAAATGCTTTTTCTATTTTCCAAAACGGCTTATATAAAATTGAAAAAATAACCATGAAATTTTCAAAGAAATCTTCCTGAAGTCCTCTGCTTCTCTTTATGGAAAGAGTTTTAAAAAATAATATTTTGGGGGCGCCTGGGTGGCTCAGATGGTTGAGCAGCCGACTACCGATTTTGGCTCAGGTCCTGATCTCACGGTTCATTTCATGAGCTGGAGCCCCGCATCCCTGCTGTGAGGGTAGAACCTGCTTTGGATCCTCTGTCTCCCTCTCTCTGCCCCTCCTCCTCCTCTCTCTCTCTTTCTCTCAAATAAATAAACGTTAAAAATTTTAAAAAGAATAATATTTTCATGGTTTTAAAAATATTCAAGCTTGGAATAAGCTGCCTTAACCTAAACATTTCTCTTAACAAAACGTCAACACTTTCAAATTTGTTTGCACTAAAATTATCAGTTTTCTTTTAGCTTTCTAAACTATTTCATTTCTATATCTCTATATGTGTCCCCTTATAATGCCTAAAAATATTTATCTGTGCCTTCTAACGTTTTTTCTTTTACAAATTTTGCCAAGTGTTTGTTTTGTCAGCCTTTCAAAAGAACCAACCTGTTGCTTTGTGAATTCTCCCTACTGTTTACTTATCATAACCATCATAATCTAACTCATTCTTGTATTTATTACCTCCTTCCTTTTACTTGATTTGAATTGAAAGGACAATTGATTTACTTTATTGTACTTAATCTGCTCCTATCATTTAAAAAATTTTTTTAACGTTTATTTATTTTTGAGACAGAGAGACACAGAGCATGAACAGGGAGGGGCAGAGAGAGAGGGAGACGCAGAATCTGAAACGGGCTCCAGGCTCTGAGCTGTCAGCACAGAGCCCGACGCGGGGCTCAAACTCACGGACCGTGAGATCATGACCTGAGCCGAAGTCGGATGCTTAACCAACTGAGCCACCCAGGTGCCCCTGTTCCTATCATTTTAAATTGGTCTCTTGATTTATTAACTTCCCAGACCTTTTGGTACACAATAATTTCACTATCATTTATTTCTAAATAGCTGATATTTTTAGCTAAAATATCTTAGCAATGAATAGTTTATCTTTAATTTCTGTATATATGGAGATTTTAAAATGTATGCCTTTTATATGAATTTCTAAATTATATTCAGTTGTGAAACTGATCATCTTTATTTTTTATACTTTTTTTCACACTTCCTCTCTGTTTTATTCATGCCATGATTTGTCAAAGAAAATAGTCATTTGTTTTTCTTAAAGCCTTACATTCTATATTACCGTGATTGCTTCCTCTGAGTATTGTTTAACTGTTCCCCTACTCCCTAAATTTCCTGTTAACTGATAGTCCATATAGAGGATTGATTATATTCAGGTTCTCTCTGTTTGTTTTTGGTCAAAGAAATCTTCATGATGCGGTTTTGTTGCCAATATTTTATCTCCCAGGGTGGTAAATAATCCTGAGTTGCCCCATGTGTTACATAACTAAGATTATTTCATGGATTCAGATGCCATCAGCCTGGTCCTTGTAATAGAAGTTTCCTCATCAAAATTTCCCCTAATGGTTTTAAAATCAATTGATGCTTCCTGCCTAGATCCATTATATTATTAAGGTTTGGAAAATGGAAGTTTTCTAGTCCTATCATTCTTTCTGCATTTACTGGGTGGGATTGTCCCCCCAAAACTTCGTTTGTGAACTCTTCAAATTCTTTGAAATGAAATTCACAAACAGAAGGCAGAATAAATGTTTGGTTTTTACTAAATTTTCTGAATTTTCAGGCTAATCAGTTTTGTCTCTGATAATCTTTCATTGTGACCATAATTTTTCACATAAAATTATAAATTCAAGCAATCTTTGACATTTGATTTTTTTTCCATCTATAGCAATCATTACCATATTTCTGTTTAAACCTGTCATTATCATTTCAAAATTTAAAATTGCCAGTGGAAACACCTTTGAGTTGATTCCTGAGTCCTTTACACACTATTTCCATCTAAGTTTTGTTTTATAGCTTCTTTTGTGATCTGGCACAACAAATTATCCTAATGGGGTGTGTGTGTGTGTGTGTGTGTGTGTGTGTGTGTGTGTGTAATGCTTCCTGCTCTGTCTGAAGTTACTTACTTCTCCAAGGAATCCTGGTTGCCATTAATAACCGTTAATATTTGAAATGGTAATGTAGAGACTGGTGGTGTTTATTAGACTGGAAGGCCATTGTTTCTATAACTTTTGGTGTATCTCACTAAGAAATACATGTGTCATTTTAAAGGCCATACTTCTGTATTTCAATTCAAGTTTAAAATGATGGGCTTTTAATCCTAAATACTTTTATTTTTCTAGTTGGATCTTTTTTGTACACTGAATTCTTGTGATACCAATGCAATTGCTTATTTACTTTTTTCTACATCATGCATAAAATAATTTCAAAATGTCTTTACCAATATGATAACTGAAAAGACTGCCACATACTGTTTTTGACTGCTTGCAAATGTTTTTTTTTCTATAGAATACACTGGTTTTACATAAAAAAAAAACAGTAAGAAACCAGTGTATTTTAGTCACTTATATTTCTTTTTTCTGTACAATAGTACTACTAATTTGACATAGATTTAATTTGTTTCAGTTTCTTTTAAGTTTTTGTTGCCATTCATTGTTTGTTGTAGTTATTTGAATGCATTCTAAAGAATGCAAAATGTTTTCATTATTTCTCAGCAAATTCACCAAGTGGATAGTCCCATTGTGTCGATGAGAAAATTAAGGCTTTGAAAATAAAATCATTTGCTTGAGGCCTCAAATATAATAGGAATTCAAGTAAGAATTCAAATTCGGCTTTGTCTAAGCCCCTAGAACCTTTAAATCTGAACTACTTTACCATTGTCACTAATAAAACTACTTTTTTGGAAATATACACTTCTCTTAATGCTAGTGAAGGCTGTACTCTGAGTGAGTTCTAGCTGCATATATAACTTTGTGGATGTGTGTGGGAAAACAGAAGATCTCACGAGAGTCTCCACAGTCAATAAATATGCCAATACTGAATTAATGGAGGAGCAAGGGGCTGGAAGAGGCCTGGGTTTCTTTCACATAAAACTGATTTATAATATATAAGTCATTTATATTCAATTGTTCCTATGAAAAATACTTGATATTGGCTTTTCCCCCTAAATAACTCAATGTTGTTAGAATGTAGACTCACATAACCAGAAGTTCACGGTCGTGAAGAGTGATGCCCATGTTAAGAGCATGCTTTTTCTATACTAGAACTTTGTTGATCGTAATGTTGGTTTTTCACCAACATCTATCCTATTTCAGAACACTACCTTTCTCATAATCTAAATTTCTATATGTAGTTGTGACTATTTCTGGGTTCTATTCTTTTGATCTCTTTGTGTGTCATTTCCAACCACACTATTTTAATGGGAGGCTTTTGAGGCATGTTTCAATAATTAGTAGGTCTAGCATTTCCTTATAGCTATTTGCATTTCCTGTTTATTTTTCCATATGAACTTCAGTGTCCACTTGCCCAGATCCACCAGTCATTGGATCCTTATTTGGATCACTTCAAATTTATAAATCAATTTAAGAAAAGATCCTAGGGGTACCTGGTGAGTCAGTGGAGCATCCCACTTCGGCTCAGGTCATGATCTCATGGCTTGTGAGTTCCAGCCCCGCGTCAACACAGAACCTGGATCCTGCTTTGGATTCTGTGTCTCCCTCTCTCTCTGCCCCTCCCCTGGTCATGCTCTCTCTCTCTCTCTCTCCGTCTCTCTCTCTCTCTCAAAAATAAGTAAACATTAAAAACTAAAAAAGAAAAGAAAAGATCTTAACCCAAAATAGGTGCCCTTACCTTTTTAAAGTATATTTTTTGTCTCCCAGGAATGTTTTACATTTTTTTGTATAGATTTTTGAATAGTCCTTGTTAAATTATTCCCAAATATTTCATCTTATTTGTCATTAGTGTAAATAGGGTTTTTCATTCATCATGTCTTCTTACTGGTTTTATTTGTGTAAAGGAATGTTGTTTATTTTTGCATATTAACTCCCAACCTGTTAACTTATTTTTATTTCTTATTATTAGAGGAGTTAGGTTTATCATCAATTTTCTCATATTACTTAGGTATATTATCATACATGTGCAAATACAGAGAGTTTATATATATATATTTAGATTTCTCTAAATATATATAATATGAATATATATATTTAGATTGCTCTAAATATATATAAATATAAGTATATATTTATATATAATATATATTCTTTAATGTATATTAATTAATTTAATATATCAATTAATATATTGTATATATTATATATTTTTATAATAAATATCTATAATATAAATATATATTTAATAATAAAATTATATTATATATATTTAATAATAAAATTATATTATATATTTAGAGCAATCTAAATATATATATTTATATTATATACATTTATTATTAAATATATATTATATACATTTATTATTAAATATATATTTATATTATAGATATTTGATATTAAATATATATTTATATTATAGATATTTAATATTAAATATATAATATATACAATATATTAATTAATATACATTAAATTAATTAATATATATTAAATAATATATATTATATATTATTAAACATATATTATTTAAAGCATCTAAATATTTGTGTGTGTGTGTGTGTGTGTGTGTGTGTATATATATATCATATATCTTTCTACCTATAGTTTTTAGCCTAGGTACATTGGCTATACCACCAGAACAATGTTAATAAGGAGTGCAGATAATTCCAATGAAATACCTTAGGACTTTTTCTGCAAAGTAAAACCTTTAGAATCCTCACAAACACATGTACATATACATATGTACATGTACATATATACATACACATGCATAAATATATGTATGTACTTCATCCAGATAAGAAAGTATCCATACATTTCTACTTTTTCCAAATGTTAGATATCCAATATTTGTGGAGGTTTCAAATGCAGTTAAAAATAAGGCATATTTTGTACTGTCACTATTTAGTAGTCAATGCATATCTAAAATATCTACCATACTGATTTAGAGTCTGGCGCTTAACCGACTGAGTCACCCAGGCGCCCCAATTTGCTGTTTTAACAAACAACCGTAGCCCATAATAGCTGAAAAAGCGCAAGTGTAACAATCCTAACGCAGGGTCAGGTAAAAACGTGCAGAGAAAGAGTAGCACACTGGATCATTTAGAGCAACTGTAGCTTAACTTATTTTTGTGTTCAAATTTGCTGCCTTATATTAAGGGCGGCCTGTTAAAATCACCTTCTATCAATGTGCTACTATTTCTTCTTGCATCTATTGTCATTTTTATATGATATAGTCACCGTTACTGAATAGACTCATAACTGTTCAATCTTCAGAGTAGCAGGTATCCTTTAAGACTAGAAAGTGGTTTTTTTTGGCCTCACGGTATCCTCTTTAGAGGTGATTCTTTGCCTCTGTTCAGACCTCTGAGCAAGGTTCACAGCACCTGCGTTCTTATTGCTTCCGTTTGCCTTGTAAATCTCTGTTCATCACTTTACTTTGGGCAACCTACTGCTTTTCTGAGTTTCATCGACTTCTGCTTCATTTCACCCTTTTTTTTTTTTTTTTTTTTTGGTATTTCTGTTCTCTTTTATGACCGCGTGAGGATATTGTAGTTAATGTGCAGGGTGGCACTACCATTTTTATCAGTTTTGTGGTTGTTTTCTTTTTTCAGAGATTGACTTTGTAGGTAAAAAACAAAAAAAACAAAACAAAACAAAAAAAACAATCCTTTAATCACATCCTTGAATTGTTAAAGAGGTTTCATGTAGATGTAGTCTGTTTTTGGGTTTTGTTTTTTTTGTTTTTTGTTTTTTGGGGGTTCTTTTTTTTTTCCATTTTTATTCATTTAATGATCAAGGTTTCTAGTTAGAGAGCTCCCTCTTCTGTCCACTCTGTGCTTTTCTGTGCAGTTTCGTTTTTGGACGTCGACGTGCAAAGTGCGGTGGGGAGGGGCAGGCAAAGGCAGGTCTTTTTTCTTCTTTCTTTGGGATCCTTAAATCCTCAGAATTCTTCTTCTTCTTCTTTTTTACTTTCAGTCACATCTCTAAGAGGCATCGCCTCTTCTTTATTCTCTTTCTCTCAACAGGAAAAAAAAAAGTGTTTTTCCAAGTTTCTCACATGTCTTACGTTCCAAACCCCCTATGAACGACCAAGTCCCAAACTACGTGAAGTGCCCCGGAATTTATGAGTGCAGTTTAATCTTCCTGGATTGATGATGTCTGTGCTTCATCGACGTCTTCTGTTGTCTTTTTCATAGAACATTTTAAGGACGAATCCCCCGGGCGCTGCACCATTTGCATTGAGTAGTAGGCTGGAGAAAGAGCCCTGCTAAATTTCTTTTCTCTAGGTACAGCTGATTTGAAAGTGGTGGTGCTCAGAACCATCCAATGCTGAAAGGGCATGGGTCTTGCGTGGTTGCATTGGCTTTTCTTATTGATTTTATGTATCTGTGGGAGGGATGGGGGTGTTTGAAATCAGGCAGTGTCCTTGCAGTATGAAACTGGAGGCTTAGCCAGTGTGTTTATGAAAGCACCCTTTCTTTTAGATCCTTCCTCTAAAATGCACCTCATGGGGCGCCTGGGTGGCGCAGTCGGTTAAGCGTCCGACTTCAGCTCAGGTCACGATCTCGGGTCCGGGAGTTCGAGCCCCGCGTCGGCCTCTGGGCTGATGGCTCAGAGCCTGGAGCCTGTTTCCGATTCTGTGTCTCCCTCTCTCTCTGCTCCTCCCCCGTTCATGCTCTGTCTCTCTCTGTCCCAAAAATAAACGTTGAAAAAAATTAAAAAAAAAAAATGCACCTCATATTCTCATCCAGTAACAGCCTGCACAGAGACTCCTAAGTTTTCAGTGAATAAGCAATTCTAAAATGTTAACCTGAAGTCGCTAAGTTCTCCATGTACGCATTGGCTCTCTCGCGGTCCCTCTGTGTCATTTATTTAATGTTTTTGTCTGTTTTGTTTCTGTTTTTTAGAGAGAGAGTGCATGTGTGAGGGTGGGGGAGGGGCAGAGAGGGAGAGAGAAAAATCCCAAGCAGGCTCCAAAGGCAATGCAGAGCCCTACGTGGGGCTCAATCCCACCACCCAGGGATCATGGCCTGGGCCAGAGTTGAGAGGCGGCTGCTGAACCGACCGAGGCACACAGGCGCCCCAATTTGCTGTTTTAAAGGCTCTTTTAGCCCATAATGGCTGAAAAATGTAACTCTAACAACTTTAATGCAAGGTCAGGTAAAAATGTACAGAGAAAGAGTAGCAAGCACGCTGGATTTTACAACATAGGTTTTATTTACTTATTTATTTAATGTTGACTTTTGAGAGACAGAGTATGAGCAGGGGAGGGGCAGAGAGAGAGAGAAAGAGAGACAAAGAATCCGAAGCAGGTTCCAGGCTCTGAGCTGTCAGCACAGAGCCCGACGTGGGGCTCGAACTCACAAGCCGCGAGCACGAACTCACAAGCCTTGAGATCATGACCTGAGCGGAGGTCGGCCGATCAACCGAGTGAGCCTCCGGGCGCCCCTGCAACATAGGTTTTGTAGGAGCTAGAAGCATCTCGAAGAATATTGTTCAGAAAACCTCAGCAGGTAATTAGAGAATATTAAAAGCCCTAGCTAGTGCGATAAGAAGCTGTTTTATGGCACTGTTTTTACAATGGCAATCCCTCTCCCAGTCGTGAGATGAATCTTACACTCACACAGGGTGATATTTGTGTCCATTTAAATCCAGTTAAACTGCATTTGAGTGTAATTCAAATCTGATTTAGATATACGTTAGAGGTAGAGTGAATTAATCTCTATTTTACATCACTTAAGGCCATATATATATATATATATATGCATGTAAATTATAAATCTATAATATGCTTATTTTTATTTATACTTCTAGGGGAAAAAATTAACCACATGACATCAGTAAGATGGCAAAATAGGAAATCCCAGACCCTACTTCCAACCACAAACACACCAATTCAATAACAATTCACAGGCAAAAACTGAGAGGTTTTATGCAGCCAGGGTGAATGCAAAACTACCCACTTGGAAGCCAGCAGGAAAAACTGAGACGCCCTCTTGTCATAATGTTTACCCCTGGTTCAAGTCTATTCAATCAGGAGGAAACTCCCAGTTCTCATTTTTCCCTGTGGGAGGGAGGGGGTAGACTGAGTGTCTAAATGCCCTAACTTTTCCCGGGGCCACCCAAATGACCGGATTCTGTGTAGCCTATTTCAGAGTGCTGATGACACCCAGCATAATCCAGCTTCAGTGAGAACAATGACGGTAGGGTAGCCTGGCAGTCATCATCATCTCCTTTTTCTAACATGTTTCTCATGTCCCTATAAGGCTTCAGTAGAAGCCTTCAGTCTTTCTAGACCTTCCAGCTTCTTTTTTTTTTTTTTTAATTTTTTTTTCAACGTTTTTTATTTATTTTTGGGACAGAGAGAGACAGAGCATGAACGGGGGAGGGGCAGAGAGAGAGGGAGACACAGAATCGGAAACAGGCTCCAGGCTCCGAGCCGTCAGCCCAGAGCCCGACGCGGGGCTCGAACTCACGGACCGCGAGATCGTGACCTGGGTGAAGTCGGACGCTTAACCGACTGCGCCACCCAGGCGCCCCTAGACCTTCCAGCTTCTATCCACTGCCATGGTTCAAGCACTCAGCTTATTTTTTTTTTTTTCTTTATGGTAGTTCCTCTCTTCTGAGTGCCAAAATCTGAATCATCTATTGCCACGTAATGCATTATCCCAACACTTTGTAGCTTAGAAATAAACAGGTATTATATCACACAATTTCTGAGGGTTAGGAATCTTTGAACAACCCAGAAGAACGAATCTGGCTCATGGTGTCTCATGAGGTTTCCATCAAGAGGCTGTCTGGGCCTGTGTCCTCTGAAGGCTTGTCTAGGGCTGGAGAGTCAGAGGCTGTTAAAGAAGAAGAGGTCTCATTACTTGCAGTTGGACTTCACTTGCTTGCTGGCTGTCCATGAGAGGCTTCAGTTCCTTGTCACATGGTCCTATCAGCAGAGTTTCTCATCATACAGTAGCTGGCTTCCCCCAGATCAAGTGATAGGGGAGAGAGAAGAGAAGAAGCCATACTATCTTATATGATCTAGCCTTAGAAGTGGCGTATTTTCATTTCTGCTGTATTCCACTGGTGACCCAGATCAACCCTGGTACAGTGTGGAAGGAAATTATGTAAAAGCAAGTACACCAGAAGCTGAGTATCAATGGCAGATACCTTGTAGTTTGGCTAACACACATACTTTGTGGATTTTCACCTTTTAAAATGAACGCATAATATCAGACACAACTGTTTTCTTTAAGTGTATTCATTTTACTCTGAGAGAGAGAGCGCACAAGTGTGGGCAGGGAAGAAAGAGAGGGAGAAAAAGAGAGAGAGAGAGAGAGAGAGAGAATCCCAAGCAGGCTCTGCACTGTCAGCACAGAGCCCCATGTGAGGCTTGAGCTCACAAACCGTGAGATCGTGACCTGAGCCGAAATCACGAGTGGGATGCTTAGCCAACTGAGCCACCCAAGCACCCCAAGACACAACTGGTTCTATACGGCAAATTTTATAAGTACATTTACGACTAATAAGATGTGACAAGGCAAGAAGGAAAGTAGGATTGGTGCCTGCATATTCTCCTTTTGGACACTTTGGTAAGGGTTTGCAATCTATGGCCTGTTAGACCAAATTTCTCCCACCATCTGTTTTTGGAAATGAAGTTCTTTTGTAACACAGCCAAACCATTCATTTATGTATTATCAATGCCTTCTTTTGCACCACGATGGCAGACTTGAATAGTTCCACAGAGACTGGTCCACAAAGTTGGAAATATTTACGATCCAGTTCTTCAGAGAAAGCATTCTAACCCCGGCACTAAGATATGAAGAGAAAAAATTCAAAAGGCCTAAAATTGTGGAAATGAAAACGGGGATTTAGATATTCCAAAGCTTTAGGTAACTGAAAGAAATCATAAGGCTTCAATTAGCATACCCATAGAAGGCTTTAAAAAAGGGCAAATGAGGGGCGCCTGGGTGGCGCAGTCGGTTAAGCATCCGACTTCAGCCAGGTCACGATCTCGCGGTCCGTGAGTTCGAGCCCCGCGTCAGGCTCTGGGCTGATGGCTCAGAGCCTGGAGCCTGTTTCCGATTCTGTGTCTCCCTCTCTCTCTGCCCCTCCCCCATTCATGCTCTGTCTCTCTCTGTCCCAAAAAATAAATAAACGTTGAAAAAAAAATTAAAAAAAAAAAAAGGGCAAATGATATAATACAACAGGAGGGAATTCAAGTAAGAATTTGGGACGAAAAAAACATGCAGGACCAAACTCCCCAGTGTTCTTACTTCCACAAAGGTATGATTCATACCCAAATGAAACTGCTGATATTTGTGCTGGTATTTATGTGACAAAACTTGGTTTTAGGAGAGCTCAGGCAGAAGTTTACTGCAGAGTCTGCTTACATAGCGGAGACAGGATATCTAACCAATTATCTCAAGTATAAGTTATAAATAAACAAATTGGTTCTAGGTGCTACACAGGAAGTTTGAACTTTAAAAAAACTTACCGTAAGTTTTTTTCTGTTAGTTTTTCTGTTAACTAACTTAGTTGTTTAGTTAGGTAGCTAACTCACTGCCCTAATCATGGCCAAGAGTCAAAAACCAACTTTTAGGGGCACCTGGGCATCTCAGTGGGTCAAACATCCAACCTTTGATCTCAGCTCAGGTCTTGATCTCAGGGTTCTGAGTACAGACCCCACGTGGAGCCCATTTCAAACGAAACAAAACAAACGAAAAACCACCAACTCTTAAGTATCTCTGAAGATAAGCAAAGAACTGTCTCAAGCCAGCTATACAAAAACTCCGTCTTTAATAGGTAACTTAAATGTCAGTAATGGAGGAATTAAGAATTAATGTATTGGAAAAAATTTTTTAAAAAGTATTATTTGTCCTCACTTTTATGAATTCGATTCCTGGTTATCTCACCAGGAATCAAAAGGTAATGTTTAAATGCAATAAACTATGTAGCAGCACTTACAATGTATATTTTAGGGGACGTTCGTATGGTAGACAGATGACTCTCAAATTCCCATGACCTGGTGTATGTCTATACAGTCCCCTGCCCTCGAGTTCAGTGGGATTTATGAAGGTGATGGGGGGTTGCTCTGTGATTAGGTTACACTAAATGGCAAGATTTGGCTATTTTTCAGGTGTGATTAAGGTTACAAATTAGTCAATTTTTAGTTAGTCAAAAGAGAATATTGTAGGTACACCCGACTTAATTAGTTGAATACTTAAAAAAAAAAAAAGACTCCAGAGGTGAGAAAGAGAGAGGAGTGGGCACCTTCTGGGCTGAAGAAGTAAGCATTCCCGGAGTGACTGTCTATGGAGGGGGCAGCCACTGGGGGGTGAGGGTCTAAGTCCTAAGTCCTACAACCGAAAAGAACTGAATTCTGCCACCAGCTTGAATAAACTTGGAAAAGGACTCTGAGTTTCAGATAAGAATGCAGCCTGGCCAAGACCTTGATTCCAGCCTTGTGAAGCACTGAACTAAGGACTAAGCCAGGCCCAGCTCCTGACCCATAGATACTATGACATACAAACGTATGCTATTTCAAGTTTCTTAATCTACCGTAATTTGATATGCAACAATATGTAACATGTATTACACATATTGAGGGTAATACACCTAGGTACCAGGATAAAATTAAGGAAGGATAAGCTGACTCTTGGCATATTATATTGTTATTTTGTGGGGTTTTGTTTTGAACATTTCCTCGCCCTCTGTCATTAGTTTTACATTCAACCCTGAGATATTTATTCAGCTAGGTCCATCCATGTGCATTAGCCCACTTCATAACAAAAAAAAAAAAACAAACAGAGAACAAAAGTAAAATAATGTGTCTCCCTCCCCCCTCCCAAATATATCAGAAATTACATGTTAGGAGGGAAAAGAGATGTTTGGTAGAAAGACCTTTACATAAAAGAAGTCTTTCCTATCCCAGTGATGACAAAGATATTTTCAGGATGAAGGAAAGCAGCCTGCAGGTACAAGTGGGAGGAAGAATAGTAAAAATGAAATGTGGTTGGGGCAACTGGGTGGCTCAGTCAGCTGAGCGTCCGACTCTTGATTTTGGCTCGGGTCATAATCCCAGCGTCTTGGGATGAAGCCCCGCATTGTGCTCTGAGCTGAGCGGGAAACCTGCTTAAGATTCTCCCTCTCTCTCTCTCTCTCTGCCCCTCTCCCCTATTTGTCCTCTCTTTTTCTCTCTAAAGTAAAAATAGATAGCTAGATGATGATGATAGATAGGTGATAGATAGATAGATAGATATAGATGATAGATAGATAAAGTGTGTGCCTGACGGTCATAGACTCAGTGTCACCAATATGATAGGATGATGCTAGGAGAAAGATAGACTACTGTGGGGGACTAGCACTCTCCTTTCTATCATAAGGCCCGAAAATGATATGGGGTTTGAAAAGAACACCTGAGCTATAATTGGGAGGCTACAGGAATTTTCCCATCTCGATAGAGACAATTCTTGACATAGATTACTCTCTGAAATTAGATCCCATCCATCGTATTTAGCACCTTCTGTTTCCTCATTGTGCTTGAGATCATAATGAATATATGTGAGTTCTCAGTAAAAAGGCAAATTGAGCTCTAGGCACCTCACAGATTCATCCTGGACAAAATTATAAAAAGTAGACTATCCTTGCTTCACTACAGAGAAAACCACTCTAAGTAGAAAAGCAAACAAAAAACCCAGAGGAAAATTGCCTTATGGGAGGAGGAGAGGAAGGTGGGATATTGGGACAGAAAACTAGTGATTTTCATTATTAGCTTATCTATGCTATTGTTAATGTAATTGAATTTTTTGAATTTACATGGACAAAAAAGCCCAAACATTTTAAATACCCAGAGAGGGCAATGTGTGTTCTCCTAGTCCAAGTTACACGTTTGATTTATATCATCGTGTCTTTTTCATGATAAAACTTAGTCATACTTCTCCTAATCTTCATATGAGAATGTGAAAAGTTCACCTGGTTGTCTTATTATATTTATATTTTAAGAACTAAAACACACAAGGCCCCTTTCTCTTCCTCTTTATTAAAAATCAACTTGAGGTTCTTATTATAATTCAATTGAAATATAGAAATAGAAAGCAAAGAGACACGTCAATATAAAATTTTTAAGATGTACATACAAGAGTTTTACAAAAGAGAATTGGCTTTTTATATGTGTGAGGTTAGGAAAACCCCATCCAGGTCATAGATACGTGGCCTTATTATGTTCTCACCCCTTCTTTGACACACTCAGAATCCCCACAGTTAAGTGGTTTGTTCCTCCCCCACAGAGAAAGGGAATTGTTCAATATTTGACACAACTTTTAGGGAAAAGGTTTGGGATTTATTAAAGATTAATATCTTCAGTGTACACCTGAGTGACCTTTTACTGATGGATAAGCCTAAGGCAAGAGAGATTGTAGAGTGAAAAAATAAGTATTGCAAATGTATGTGATCAGGGCTTAGATTCCATTTACCCTTGCAAAATCTAAAAGCCAGAGATTCCCAAATAGGGAAATCTTATTTGGACAAAGATTCAAAATTGTTCTGCAGAGCTCAAGACCATCAAGAGAAGAAACACAAATATGTTCCCTTCTGAAGTCGGATGATACACATGAGAAAGATGTCATATGACGCTCTAAGCTCTAAATTAAAACAAATAGATATAGAGCTATCCAGAAAGAACTAAGTTCCAGAAAAGTAAGGTGAAGATAGGACTTTCCAATTCAGTGTGCCTTACAAAGAACTGAAATGACAGTGATACGTATCATTTGACATGAATTATTTTATTTGAATTTCTACAGAGAAAATTTACAGGAATATACACATAAAAATATATTACATGTAATATTGAACATATGCATTAAATCAAAATATTCTTTTCTAGACCTTGATGCTTTATAATTTCAGGTATAGGTGCACAAATTTCATCCATTTTATTATTTATTTATTTTTAAATTTACATCCAAGTTAGTTAGCATATAGTGCAATAATGATTTCAGGAGTAGATTCCAGTGATTCATCCCCTGTATACAACACCCAGTGCTCATCCCAGCAAGTGTTTTCCGTAACGCCCCTTGCCCATTTAGCCCATCCCCCCCATCCAATCTCTCCAGCAAGCCTGTTTGTCCTCTGTATTTAAGAGTCTCTTATGATTTGTCCCCCTCCTTGTTTTATATTATTTTTCCTTCCCTTCCCTTATGTTCATCCATTTTGTATCTTAAATTCCTCATATGAATGAAGCCATATGATATTTGTCTTTCTCTGACTGACTAATTTCGCTTAGCAAAATACCTTCTAGTTCCATCCACATCATCGCAAATGGCAAGATTTCATTCTTTTTGACTGCTGAGTAATACTCCACTGGGCATATATACCACATCTTCTTTATCCATTCACCTGTCAATGGACATTTGGGCTCTTTCCATACTTGGGCTATTGTCTACAGCCCTGCTCTAAACATTGGGGTGCACGTGTCCCTTCGAAACAGTCCCTTCGAAACCTGTATCCCTTGGATAAGAACCGAGTAGTGCAATTGCTGGGTCGTAGGGAATTTCATCAGTGTTAAAACACAGGATTTCAAATATATGAAAATTGTGTCATAAGACATAATTTGAAACATTTTACAGATCCCTAAGGCAGATAATTAGCAACAATACAAGAGGTAAAGTCATATACTTAGTACTGCTGAACCTTCATTACCCACCCCTTCCACTCCAAGAAACACCTAAATAGGCTGTTGCTTACATGTACAATTTTTTTAATGTTTATTTATTTTTGACAGAGAGAGAGAGAGAGAGAGAGCATGAGTAGGGGAGGGGCAGAGAGAGAGGGAGACACAGAATTTGAAGCAGGCTCCAGGCTCTGGGCTGTCAGCACAGAGCCTGACACGGGGCTCAAACTCACAAACGGCAAGATCATGACCTGAGCCGAAGTCGGAGGCTCAACCGACTGAGCCACCCGGGCGCCTCAGCTGTTGCTTACATATAAAACGATATGTACTTCCACAGGGTTCATCCAAAGCACTTCGATCTGGGCTATACAGTACACATTTCTTTGCACTTAAATTTTGAATTAATGGCAATCTGTAACAAAAAATAAAATGTTAACATATTAGATAAGGGAATAATATTCAGGAGTAGTGTTTTTAATTAAATGACAGAACTTTTAAAAGCACTTGAATGTGATATTAACATAATGAGCCCAATTTTTTACTCAGAAGCCCCGTTTTCACGATTCCAGAGTGCAATATTACAAAAACTGTTGTCCCTATAATCAACAGCATTGAGGTCAAAGATTTTCTCTTTCTGCTGTTGTTATTAATGGTTTTGATATACAATATACTTTGCTTCTATTTTGTTTAGAGATGTACCGGCTAATGTAGTCCAGGAAAACAAATCCAAGCATAAAATTTGTCACTGTCTGACGCTGCAAAACCCATGCTTATGAATGAAAATGAGATCCAAAGCTTACAAATATACAGAAAATAAGCTCAGGATATTTGAAATATGGGAGGATGCTGAGACTATCGGGCTTAATAAGAGAATAGAAAATAATAGATATACTATTTTCCCTGGACAGCTCTGTGAATGTGAACACCTGTAGATGCACATACACATCCGAATGCTTACACAAGGCAGAAAAAAAGAAAAATGTTGAAAGCTGTTTCATGGTCACAAATACACTAACCTCATGACATTTGAGCATAAATTTGAATGTTCTAGATGGAGCTAAAATTCACGTTCTGTTATATCTCCTCTCTTTTCTGTATTTGCATGCCTTAGACAGGTTATCCTTGCTACAGTGTTCCCGAATGTCACATTCTCTGGTGACATCTACAGATAAATGCACAAAGAACTGAAAAGACCTTGACTGCCAGAAACTTACAGATCTTGGGAGACGTTGGAGTTGTTTTCCCACAACCAGGCACGATGTTTTTCACTGTAACGGAGCCCAATCCAGTAAAAGCTTGTACTGGACCTCATAAAATGCTGATTGGAAACAGAGACAAACACATTAATCTAATCTGAATCTACTCTGGGAATAATGTACTTTTAACAAAGTGGCAGCATCAGATTGAGACTTCTAATCACACAAACTGAGATCATTCTTAATGTCCAGTTTAAAAAGTATAGGCACTTGCCTCATATTTTCTTCCTTATCAGGCCCATTCATTTGTGATCGATAAACAAATACCATTAAATATTCCTTCTCAAAAGAATAAAAAACGTTAGAAAAAAAGTTAGAGTTTTCCTGGAACACCTCCTTCACAGAAGATTACAATCAAATTCAATCCCACATCAACAGTATCTTCAGAAGCAAATTTCATAGATATACTTGACTCAACTTATATTCGGAACAGATTCTTCACGCAGCTTGAGAAGTTTTTCACCTTTTCTTAAATTGAATAATTTTTTGATCATACTTTCCGTACTTATTGCACATTATATCTTGGAATGATGACAAAAGACATATATTACAAAAGAAATTATAAATTCAATTTACAAACTAAAACTTACAAACTTGTTTTATTAGTCTTTGCATAAAAATAATGGCCTTTATTTGTTCTTTGAATTCTCTCCAAAAAGTTCCTTGTACTTTATCTGTACTCTAACTTGATATTTATTCCTATGATATAAATCAATTTTATGTAGGTTTTATAATGATTGTTTCAAGGTGTCGCGAATGATTTAAGTCATTAGTTCAAATATAACCATCCATTTACTACCCACTTAAAGATAAATCTAAGTATACCGCTTACTTAGCATATTTTCATACATCAAAAAAAAATGTAGGAAACCAGAATTAAATACATGCCAATTCATCTGTGTTTTGAATCTGAAGTAGACTGGAATTCTGAGAAGCACAGAAATCACGACTCTCTTCCCAAGTTTTTAATTCAGTAGAAAAGAAGTAGCAGTTGCATTGGTTCCCAATCCACTTTTCTTGGCAAAAACAACAGTCAGCTTCTAGGAGAAAAAAAAAACCAAAACATACGTGATGACATTCAATTTTTTCAATGCTATTTACCCACCCAAAAATCACTTGTTACTTATGCACCATTTCCCACAAATCTTCTTCGAGAATCTACTATGCGTACCTTAGTTCAGGGGACATTAATGCAAACAAGTCAGACTTAACCTTTTTTCCTAAAAGCGATTATATTCTAGAGATAGAGTCGGAACTCTGTCATTTCCAATCATTTGTCAATTATATTTCATGATAACTTAGGTAAGTATGCAAGAGAATAAGTAAGTATGTTAGAATATTGGGTAGCAGAGTGTAAATTGCAGGGTGACTAGAAGAGCTTTCGAGGATGTGACTCATAATTGAGCTCCGCTGTGTGAACTAGATGAAAGAGGTATTTAAGGGAAACTATTTCCTGAGTCAGAAAAGAATATGGCACATTGGGAGAAAATTCCAGTGTTTGGGATATCTTATTTTCAAAATAAAGATAAATGAAACAATTAGCTTGAAGTCTACTCCTACAGTTGGACAGTGATAGCGTCTTGAACGTTTGCTATCCTCGGTGATGAAAGTCAAGACACAGGGTAGGCACTCAAATCTTTTTCAAATGAGTGGTGCCCAAGTGTAGGTAGGGTAGAAAGGTAGTGGTTCCCAGGAGCTGGAGAGTGGGGTAAATGGAGAGATGTTGGTCAAAGGGGACAAACTTCCAGTTAGAAGGTGAATAAGTCCGGGGGATCTAATGCACAGAGTTAAGGTCATAGTTAGAAATACTGTATTATATACTTGTAAGTTGCTAAAAAAAAAAAAAAGTAGATCTTGAATGTTTTCGCCACAAAAAAAGAAATGGTAATTATGTGACATGATAGAGGTACTACTTAATGTTATGGTAGTAACATATTGCAACATATGTGTGTATCAGATCAATTTCTCCCATACTTTCACCTTACACAACGTGATATGTCAGAATCTCATTAGGGATGCAAAAATGCTAAGGGAAGAAAAAAAAGGTAAATTAAGTGTTACATGATCACAGAAGATGGTGAGACAGTTTGGAGAGCGTTTGGAAAAAATACCTAAAAAATTGGACTTTGAGCTGGCTTTCCCTGGATAAGTAGGGACTAAAATTGCAGAAACATGTGCACTCTATTGTGAGTCAGGTAAGAAGCAGAAGCAAAGTCAAAGAGATGTAAAAGTATGGGTTATGAGCAAACCGGCAGGCGATTAGGATTAACTGTAGTATTTACTGTAATCTAGTTTTGATTTGTTACAGCACTAATATAACATGGGCACTTAAATAGGGAAAAAAAATGTCATTTAGGCTAATATGTTCCTTATTGCTTAAATAGGTAAAGTATGCACGTTCAGTGTAATTTAACAGTTTTTACATTAGAGAATAATGAAATGTGACTATCCTACAATTATCAGGCAAACTCGTATTACTAAGTGTACATCATGTTCTGTGTGAGAAAAACAAGAAACTGCTTATTCTATCCTCTACCAACACTAAGGTTTTCCAAAGTATGAAACCTACCTTTCTGGATTTCTGTGGTTAGTCCTGGAGACATTGTTGGCTGAATACTTTGTTTAGTAAGCACTGTAAGAAACGATTAGACATTTACTTCTTTAGATGCAAGTTTATGAAATAATGACATATTACACATTAATACAATGAATAAATAAAATTATTAATAAAATTTAAAAAATGAAGCCTTTTAGTTAAATGTTTCATCACAGTTGTGGTCTTTATAAAAACTTGTCTAGAAAAACTTACAATTTTTCAGGGCGCCTGGGTGGCTCAGTCAGTTAAGCATCCGACTTCGGCTCAGGTCATGATCTCATGGCTGGTGAGTTCCAGCCCCACGTCAGGCTCTGTGCTGACAGCTCAATGCCTGGAGCCTGCTTCGGATTCTGTGTCTCCCCCGCTCTCTCTCTGCCCCTCCCCCACTCACACTCGCTCCCCCTCTCTCTCTCTCAAAAAAATTAAACATTTAAAAAATTAATAAAAAAAAAAAGAAAACTTACAATGTTTCAGCAAAATCCCCGTAGTAGCCATCAAGGAAAGGCAGATTACTCCTAAAATGCTGGAAATCAAATTCCATGGATTGATCTGAGAAGCTGTGGTAAAGGAGAGGTCCAATGATGACTCAAAAAACAAACCCGGGAGGTGAAGTTCTTAAAAGCAACACAGGGAGAGAGACTCCAAGAAGTTCTTTCATTTGGTAGCCCAATCATCTTGCCAATGAAACAGGAGAATGAGAATATCGTATTCAGAACTCCAGCCAATAGCAACAGCTTTACGTGGTGTAATTTATTCTTTAGCGAGATTATCTGTTAACTCTTCTCCTTTACCAGTCCTGTCTCAGGAAAGTGGATTTACAATTTATTTCCTAATTCAGCAAAGAAGCTTAGGCATTTGGGGTAAGAAGAAATCAAGTGGCATCACGTTGTGTTCTATGGGCTTACGTAACAGATGCTTGTGTTGCTTTTCTCGACAAAACCCACAAGATAATAGGAGTCCCATTAAGTAGGTGAGAAAACTTAAGATCCGTTAATAATGTTATTTGTCTCGAGGTATAAAAGCGGGTATGTATCTAAGTCAGAAAGCCAATGAAAGCTTGGCTAGGCCCAGTGTCTTTTACCCAGCATACTTGATCACCCCCACAAAAGGACTTGGAAATGTGCCCTTCTATTCATCTCAATGTGTTCTCTGCCGAAGAACTATCTGGCTGCTTGCAGCTTTGTAGAGATTTTATAGGTAAGGGAACACAGGAGCCTTCTGGACCTAGGCTGGGGAAGGGGGTTCCCCAACCAATGCATGGGTAATACTTCAGTGACCTGGATTCACTTCACCATACATTAAATTATGATATATACACAACCATTTTTTTTTTGCAACAACATTACACTTTCTCCTACCAAAACTTACTTGCTTCTGGGCATTGTAGGCTAAAACAATTTAAAATTGGGAGACTTGGCATTAACATTAGCATCCTCTCGAAGAGTATTGTCACTAACAAACAGTCCAATGTGCCAAACTATTAATCTAGGTGATTTGCGGTGTCACAACCTCAACACTTTAACAAGTGTTAAAAGAACACTTGTAAGCATTGTCCTTAATATGTGGCATTTTCTAGTTACTTCTGTACCAGCGTTACGTTGTTCATAATTTATCAGTTCGCATTAGAGTTTAGAGCTATCCCTGTCAGAAGCCACTCTTTAAACCTGCTGGAAAAGCTCCAAAAAAATCATTTCTAAGTTACAGGTGAAGAATCAGAACTGGAAAGTGCTGATACCTGGAAAGCCTAAAAACATCCACTTTTTTCCCTAAAAGCACCGCCCTGATATTAGCCATGTCCATGAGACACCCTTTCTGGCTAATTTCATTTTTAAAAATGCGATGACTTGAGCCTCACATACCTGCCATAAGGAATGTTCCAGTGTCGACGCTGGCAAAGCACAATTTGTGCTTACTCAAGAAGAATGGTGTTGTGTTGGTTCACGGAGCCGAGCTGGAAGCTAAAGAATTCAAAAGTTATGTATGAAGAAACTTAACAGAAAAAAAAAGAAAAGAAAAATGATATATTCGGGCAGTTCTTGAATCTTCTATTGGTGAATGCATAGTATGAACAAGAAGCAGTCAAGTCACTTCTAAAATGTTTCCGGAAACACAACACAGGAAATTCTCACCATACGTGTGTAATGCAAACGCTTTGACTATTATAAAAGAAAATGAGAGGGATTTTTTTTAAAACATATGAACATCAAAGACGTCTTTAAAAATCATTTGGAAAATGGGAAATCTGGGGTTTTCATCCTTTGAGCATACTGGTAATCTGGGTCGAGATGAACTGTTATACTGTTTCCTTTGTTTTCTTGTCTCAAATGTCATACCCTGAGGCTTTACCTTTAGTAAAATGCTATGAAATGCAAATTGCCTTGGTGTTACCTCAAGTTAAACTCAAAAAAAGACTTCAGAAGAGCGGCAGAACCACCAGACATGTAACAGATTATGGGAGAAAACAGAGCCATCTTCCCAAAAACAGGTGCTAAGTGAATGTCTGACCTAAGATGGTAAGGAGTCCATAATGCGCTAGTTAGAAACACAGTCAAACGTGTAAAATAAATCCCAGTCCCTGCGGCCCCAAATACACAAACTGTCACCTATTTATTTCTGCCTATCCAGCTCTGGGCACACCGCGTGCTGAGAAAAGTAAATGAATGCCACCAGACTCAGCTATTTAACCTCCTGCTCCCAGATCATTTTCTGTTGTAATAAATGAGTAATCACATGACTCATCTCTCTCCCTCTCCCTCTAACTCTCTTGCTCTCTTTGCCCATCCTCTTATGGATTATGAATCAGCGCCAAACTGTACTCATCTTACGAGACATCAGCACACAAAGGTATTAAGCAACGCTTCCTTCCTAAGTCGTTAGACATCCCATCCTGGGACGTCTGAATTCAACAGAACTTTGTGGGTGAAACACTTGGGCATGTCCTACAGTTTGTATGGTCGGCACGAGTTTCAAATGCAGCCATAAGAAGAACTTCTTTCTTAAAAGGATGGACTATTTTTGCGTTCATACCTCTAATATGGTTCCACATTTTATTTCAGAGATGTCAAAAAACTACATTATTTTAAACAAATGGTAGAAATGAGTTAAAATTGTTCTGATTCAAACAAGAGTTTAACTGATTGTTGAATAAAACAATGGATGGGGATGAAATTCTCTTCTATTTTAAAGCCACGTAATAAAGTTATGATTGCCTATTTTATCTCCAATCACCGAAAATCCAAAACATGAACCTAATAACTTTATTTAAATGAAACATCGCATGGTAAGAACATTGAATCCATGTTTTTGTTCATGATTAAAGCCATTTTATTTTCACAGAAACACAGGTTGGTGTATTTTATTATTTAATAAAGATCTATTTTTATTCATTGTAAATTTTCCTGAGAGTTTCATAACCTGTCTCCAGAAACCTGAATTTTAGGCTGTTCATGAAATCTGTTAAGACATCTTATGTCAGTTTTATAATGAGTATTTTAGGGTACAATAAATAAGCAGATAATTTATCCAAAAGTCCGTTCAGTGGGGCTCCTGGGTGGCTCAGTTGGTTGAGAATGTGACTCCTGATTTAGGCTCAGTGACTGATCCCTGAGTTGTGGGATGAGTGCTGCATCTCAGCGGGGAGCCTCCTTAAGATTATCTCTCTCTATGGGATGCCCGGGTGGCTCAGTCGGTTAAGCATCCCACTCTTGACTTTGGCTCACGTCATGATCTCACCATTCTTGAGTTCAAGCCCTGAGTTGGGCTCTGCACTGACAGCACAGAGCCTGCTTGGGATTCTCTCTCCCTCTCTCTCTGCCCCTCCCCTGCTCGTTCTCTCTCTCTCTCTCAAAATAAATAAATAAACATTAAAAAAAAAAAGCTTTATAGAGAGTCTCTGTCTCTCCCCCTCTGCCACTCTCCCTCCCTCGCACATTCTCTCTCTCTCTTTCAAATAAAAAAGAAAATAAAAAAGAACTTGAAAGTTCACTCAATGTCTAACAATCAAATTGAAAGTGTTCAGCTTAATTTTGAAGTATTCTTCAGTATCTCCCAAAGGAAAATGTGTGATGCTTCATTTGAGAAAATACTGATTCGTCTCACTCTCTAACTGAAATACACTAAGATTATGACAATCAGAGGAGACCCCAGTTCCCTCTCATTTGTGCTTCATTCTGAAGGAGGTAGCCCTTTAAATGTATTCCCAGTCCACTCTGGAACAGAACAGAGAAAGGAGACAACTTCAGAAAGAAAACACTCTTATTAAAATTGAAATTTGAGCATGATCTAGTAGGATAAATTGGACTTGGAAATACAGCACTGTGGCTACTGCAAAGTGAGAAATAGATAACAGACATGCCTCCAACCGAAACCCAAATAAGACAGAAAAAGTCCAACACACGTATTTTCTTCCCATCTTTTCAAAATAAAATTTAACATCCCTGTTGGAAAGAAATAAAAGCAAAATTCCTAATTAAATATCAGTGGCTGCACCTGCAACTACAACCCCCATCAAGAAATAAAACATTTCCTCCACCCTCACGATCTTTCCTCACTTAGACTTGTTGCTACTCTCTTTCTCCTTCCAGATATTACCACCAGCTTGACCTCCAAGACCATTTTGACCTCTAAGGTGAACTGATCATTTGTTTTTTTTTTTTCTGGTTTTGAAATGTACATAACTGAACACTACAATCTAAACTCTTTTGTGTCTAGCTTATTTTCCTCACGTTCTCGAGAGAATCATCCAAGGACTCCTTTCCATCTTGTTGACACTGACTGGGCCAGGTGCAAACTACTCCAGCTAGTGGATAAGACACATCGGTTGATTTAAACCAGTTGGGGTCCAGTTTGAATACCGGAGCGGGGTCAACTTTACCCCAAACAAAATGAATAGTGGTGATTCATTTAAAGGAAATTTGAGAAGGTAAATTTCGAAAGATGAAATTTGGGAAATCGTTGCCCCCTGTCAATATGTTTTGTTGGTTTTTTGTTTCATTTCCTTCTTTTGCCCCTTGGAATAGGTCTTTGTGAATGAGTCCACCACTGATCAACACGTGAAAGTTCACTCTGAAGCCCAGTGAAAAGATGAGCGAACTTCTTGTGTACTAATTGTAAGCAAGTCAAGTCCAGATTCATCAAGAATCCGTGTTATACCAGATGAGTAATGACTTCGATGAGCTTTGATCAAAAACGGCACATCCACCATCTCTGAATTTACTGTTCCTGATGTGCAATGAATGTTTTGTTCAAGAACATAACAGAATTTAACTTTAGTGAGAGGACAACGTAGCTGAGACCTAAGAAAGAACAGGAAATGAAGGTAGCTAGTGCTAATATCAAAACAATAAATATACTATCTTCTCTTAACCTCTTTTTTTTTCACTTTTTATTTTGCAATGAATGTCGATTGACAAAAACTTCCCAAATTAATACAGTACAGCCAGTTCCCTTGGACCTTTGACTCAGTTTCCTCCATAACAATATCTCACATAATTAGAGTACAGTATCAAAGCCAAGGCATTGACATTCATAAAATCCATAAACTATTCAGTTTTCACCAGTTTTATATGCACTTATTTGCATCAGTGTGTGTGTATGGGTATAGCTGCATGCAATTTTGTCTTGTGTATAAATTTGTGCAACCACCATCATATCTCTGTTTTCATATTTTAGAAAATAGTTACCACCATTTATTTTGTTACTGTGAAGTTTGGTTGTTAAAGAAAAGGCAAGGTAAATGACTAGAACTTTTCCTTCATTTACCAATTTTCATTTTTTTATTAAAGATTTTTTTTAGCATTTATTATTTTTTTTTTTTGAGAGGCAGAGAGAGACAGTATGAGTGGGGAAAGGACAGAGACAGAGGGAGACACAGAATCCAAAGAAGGCTCCAGGCTCTGAGCTGTCAGCACAGACCCTGACGTGGGGCTCGAACTCATGAAAAGCGAGATCATGACCTGAGCTGAAGTCGGACGCTCAACTGACTGAGCCACCCAGGCGCCCCAACCAATGTTCATTTTAATGAGTTGATTTAGTAGGGGTAAATTTTAACATTTATTGAGCACATATCACATGCCTATTCTAGTGTTTAATTGAATGTCTTATTAAGTGTATGAGGACACATTTACCAGGACCAGTATATTTAATCCTGGTGAAATATTTTGGCCTTCTACTATTTTATTGATGTAGAAATTTATTAATACATCAGAAATTCTGTTTTATCCAGTCTTTTCTTCAATGTAAAGATCACACAAGTATACCTAGAAATAGGAAATCATTTAAATTTCTCCCACCTTTGAATATTCTTGTCCTAGAGTTAAAGATTCTGACATTTTTAAATTTGACTAGCCAGATTCTTACTGGTCATTCAGTTCTACTAATAGAAATTTCTAAGAGTTGACCAAGATTATTCTTTATAGGGTCTTGCTCTGGCCTTCTCCAAGTAATAGAGATGATCATCTTGTAGCTCCATCAAGCGAGGAAATATTTGCCATTAGTAGAAATGATTATTTTCCAGTTATTATTTAATGCATTGTTTTCATTTGATCTCCGATTTGTTACCCAGTATCTGTGCGATTATATTACGGATTTTAGATATTGTATTATTGTTTTGACAGGTGAGTTATGATTTTACAGTTGCAATTTAACTGACAGTTACAAATCCAGTTACAGATATTGACCAAAGATGTTACACAAGAATGTTTCCCCTTTCTTCCCATGAAGTAAAAGAAATAGGGATGCCTGGGTGGCTCAGTCAGTTAAGTGTCTGACCCTTGATTTCAGCTCAGGTCATGGTCTCTTGGTTCGCGGGATCGAGCCCTGTGTCCAGTTCTGCATGGCTCTGCGCTGACCGCGTGGAGCCTGTTTGGGATTCTCTTTCTCCTCTCCCTCTGCCCCTCCCCGGTCTCAGAAATAAATAAATAAACATTTAAAAAATAGATAAACAAGCAACAAACCAAAGCAGGAACCAACTCTGCATCTGGTTGAGGATGAGCTTACTCAGATTCAAATGAAAGAAACAGAACGCTGTTTTGGATATAGTGAAATTTTGGATATAGTGAAAGTTTTGGATATAGTATTTAGATATTTCTCTGCATTAGGCACTGCCTAATAGCTGTTTTATAAAGTAAGATGTCTACACGGGAGAAGAAGCATTCAGAAGAATGTCCTATCTGGTAACATATATTTTGGATCAAACATCAGCATGCTGTGATTATTAAGGGCAGGGAGGGATTTGTGAAACCAGAATGAAAAAATATATACAATTTGTTGCAAAATTTCTTAATTTCCACCTTTAAAGTACATCTCTCTTATTAATAAGTCCCGTCACTGGAGACTTGAGTGTAAGACCTCACGTGAAAGTTGCACGGAGCTTGTCGGCTGCAGCTGTGGCTTGTCAACCCTCATGTGGATGGAAATAGTTTCTCTGTGGTGAGCCTGTTGGGTGCGTCTTGAGGTTGTCTGAAGTAACACACCAAAGGTGACAAGTTGGTTACTTCTAAAGTCTAAAACTGAAGTATTTTTACAGGCCCGGAGCCTCCTTCTTGACCTTTAGACAAAAATATCTGCGTCGTTAAGCCCTATGGTCGGTATCTGTTGATGAAACTTGATTATAAAAGAAAAGACAGGGGAAGTAAAAGAATCCCCTAAGAATAGTAAGACGTATGAGTACCAGGCAGGGGATTACTCAGATGGGGACAAATCTGTCAGTCTGCAGACCTCCCCTTTTAACTTTTGTAAAAAATACCTACGGGTTTTAGATACTACAATGTTGTTTTGATAAGTAAGTTATCATTTTACAGTTGCAATTGAACTGATAGCTACAAATTAAATTATGCATATTGACCAAAGATGTGACACAAGAATGTCCCACAGTTTGTGAGATGAAGACGCCCATCCCCCACTGTCACCCAGCATGGGGTCTGCTTAAGATTCTCTCTCTCCTTCTCTGTCTGCCCCTCCCCTGCTCACTTTCTCTCTCTCTCTCTCAAAACAAAACCAAAAACAAGTACATAGTTTAGGTGGCATATAAATTCGGCAAGAAAAGAAAAGAAGAAAGGAAGAAAAGAAAGAAGAAAGGAAGAAAGAAAAATTATGGGGTTGGCACAGAAACCGTTACAGAAACTACTAGACTCAGTTTCCAAACTTTCTAACATTCTGGTTTTTCTATTTGTATCATTTTCCTCATTCCTTAATAACACCAATGATTAGGATACCTAACACTTTAGTTTTCCTTCAAATTCGCAAAATTTTCATAATACGTTGCATATAATTTTTACATTTAATGATTATCTATAAAACAGTTAAATATTTTTTTTCAAGTTGCTGTATGCCAGACTAGGTATTTTGCATCACCTACCGTATTTAACCTTCATAAACCCTGTGTTATTGGTTGCATCATTTCTTTTTTTTTTTTTTTAATTTTTTTTTCAACGTTTTTATTTATTTTTGGGACAGAGAGAGACAGAGCATGAACGGGGGAGGGGCAGAGAGAGAGGGAGACACAGAATCGGTAACAGGCTCCAGGCTCTGAGCCACCAGCCCAGAGCCTGACGCGGGGCTCGAACTCACGGACTGCGAGATGGTGACCTGGCTGAAGTCGGAGGCTTAACCGACTGCGCCACCCAGCGCCCCCTGCATCATTTCTTAAATTACATAGTTGAAAACACAGAGATTATCAAGGGAAATAGGTTCCAGGTTAATTAGCTGAGCTGAGATTCACTAAGCTTTGTGTACCTCGAATAGATCAAAATGTAGAGTCACTGCATAATTGTAAGATGATGTGTATTATTTTGCCTCGACTGTCCTAGTTATTTTGAATCTTCAATTTTTAGGTACCTAAATAACCACAGATGTATATATATATTATATGTTATTATATAATGATAACATATGTTTGTGTATGTGTATAAATAATGTTTAATAATATATTTGATAATATTTATCAAATATAAAGATATGTAAATACATGCACACACACATACTTGACTATGTACCATTTGTTTTATGCAGGTAAAACCTAGATTTCAACAGATCATTAAACTAAGTTGTCACCAAAACGTTGTATAACCTTTTATAGCTTTTAGCTATATGTTTTGTTTTCTGGTTTCCCTTCTTTCATGCCTTCTATCTTCTCAGAAACATATATATTTATAATATATACATATATATATATATATATACACACTAATGTCCATTTGCGAATTTAATGATACTTTCAGATATAAATAATTCACTTGAAGGGAATGTTGGTACCAAGGTGGATGGCTGTTTTTAAATCTTTTGAATTTGTTTGAAGTTAGATTTCAGAGGGAAAAAAAAAAGATTTTACCCTGCTCCCTCTTTCTACTGTGTGGTGTGTGTGTGTGTGTGTGTGTGTGTGTGTGTGTGTGTGTGGTGGGAGAGGTGACAAATATGATACGACCAAAAAGACACAAGTGCAAAGTAAACAGTATAACTTGTCAGTAACAGATATTCACTACACGTGAATATCATGTTTACAATGTCCCAGGCAGACAGAGTGATGTGAATATATCTTATCTCTAATTTTGAGATCTCTGTCTAATCAGAAGGGTAGAAAATTATAGCACAACTTATTAATAACATAAGAAGATGCATCCAGCATGCTAAAAGACAGTAGAGTTTAGGTCTGGTAAGTCTGCTTCATGCCATGAACTAGAAAATATAAATTATGTCTCGGTTGAGAAAAACTTGATCAGTGATAAAGAATTTGATTTTTTCCTGTAACCTTAAGATAATCAAGAATTCTTACATTATATATACTACATTTTACGATTTACTTGCATAATACGAACTTTTCCTGGTTATAGGCACATTCAGAGAGCTGGAAATTTAAAAAGAAACGGAAATGGCCTGTATTCTGTTTACTTTCTCCCAAGCCATTTAAATGTGGCTCATGCTCTTAGTCTCTGCAGTGGCTGTCAGGAGAAGAGAGGCCGTGTTCAGTGTTGTTATTCCGTTATGCAAACTGTAAGAATGTAGATCAACACGCTGAGGCACCCAAGAACAGTATGACATCTTAGCTGTTTACTTGATTGTATCTTTAAGATGGAGGTAGGGGGGAGAGCGGTGTGGGAAGACCCCCCATCCCCCCCTCCCTGCACTGAATACTCCCGGGCCTCCATAGTTGAGGTGTAACTATTCATTCGGCTCCTCTACTCAAATGGGCCTTGAGCTGTTACTAGGAAATGTGTGATCCAATCCCAGAAGGGCTTCCTTGTATTTAATGCCTATACCAAGAATGCCTAAAATTCAGTCAAGAATCCTGAACTATTATTTTCATTAGAGAAGCCCAAGTAGATTTTAGTTTGTTCCCCAAACAGATGAGTCTACCTTTAATCAGAAAGATCCAACTGCTGTGCTCAATCTTTCTGACAGGTATCCAACGATTTTCTGATGCGTTACTTGTAACTAAGTATCAGTTACCAAAAACAAAAAAGGAATGATTTGGGGGGAAGGGTGGGCTATGATTGATATGTTTCTTAAGTTTTACATTAAGTTTTACATTAAGCTAAACAGACAAAATACCCTTCTAAGGAGCAAAAAATTGTAGCCACAAGGATGGCAAGGTTTCACTCAAGAGTATTGCCTATAGGGGCGCCTGGGTGGTGCAGTCGGTTGGGCGTCCGACTTCAGCCAGGTCACGATCTCTCGGTCCGTGAGTTCGAGCCCCGCGTCAGGCTCTGGGCTGATGGCTCAGAGCCTGGAGCCTGTTTCCGATTCTGTGTCTCCCTCTCTCTCTGCCCCTCCCCCGTTCATGCTCTGTCTCTCTCTGTCCCAAAAATAAATAAATAAACGTTAAAAAAAAATTGAAAAAAGAGTATTGCCTATAGGTATAGTAAAGAACTGATTAGGACAACCTATCCATACCTGAAATACAAAGAAAGGAAAAGTTACTCACACTTTAACCCTTCCCTGCTTCCCAGACTCAGATAAGTTCACATACTTCTAAAAGAGATCTATCAGGTCCCTCTGGAAAGGCCAGTCTTTGGTCCTTTACCCTAACTCAATGCTCAAGAAGAGCCTAGAAGTCACTATTGTAGCACTAAAAGAAATTTCAGGAAAGATAGGAGAGTGTCTGCATATGAATAAGAACTGAGCCAGCCTCCCATAATTTTAGAGCTGCAATACACTGAAAGCATAGAAAAACACAAGCAAAGAGTGGCTTTTCTGATATGTGTGAATACCAGACGCCATCTTAAAGCACAAAAATGTTCTCAAATTACTGTCCTTATAATTGTATACGGTGTTCATCCATCTTGCTGAGCTGTTCTTGGGAAGCATGCAGTGAAAATCAGGCAATGTCTTTAGTAGGTGCCCCTTTTATTTTATTTTAACTTTTTAACGTTCAGTTATTTTTGAGAGAGACAGAGACAGAGCGTGAGAGGGGGAAGAGCAGAGAGAGAGGGAGACACAGAATCCGAAGCAGGCTCAAGGCTCTGAACTGTCAGCATAGAGCCCGATGTGGGGCTCAAACCCACAAACTGTCAGATCATGACCTGAGCTGAACTTGGACGCTTAACCAACGGAGCCACCCAGCTCCACCCAGCACCTACTGGGGCGCCACTTTTCAATTTATCCACATCCTGGCAGTGACAACAATGCACTTAGTTCAGGTTGCAGTGGCCAGCCTAATTGGAACCATGGTGGCCCCTTCTCATTGAGGACATGAAAGTCTTCAGTCAAGCAAAGAACACAGGAGTATTCAGTCAGGCACCAACTGAAGTCCTGAAATAAACTTTCAGGATCCCCCTTTGTTCTACTTCCTCCCTTAAGGCTTGTATGGTTTGAGAAGGATAAATCTGTCCCCTTGTGGATGTGGTATTTGTTGATTCCTCCAACTAGTTCCATAGCTGAGATTTCGAGCAAATTTATTATCTCAAATCTCTACTTTTTTCAGTAGATCCTCTGCTTCATGATTTGTAGCCCCAAGTTATATTCCCATACTTATCTATCATTGGCCACCCCATTCCCGTGAATGCTTACCATTTTTCCCCCAAAGGAAGAGGTACCCCACTTCCAAAGTGGCTGCAAAACACTCGTTCCATTTCCGAAAGGCCGTATGTCGGAAACCAGTATTTTCCGTCCCATGTTGGGCACCAATTGTGCAGTAATGAACAGACACCACAAGTGACACAAGATGCAACTCAAGGAATAGTAGGATGCACATGGTGGCCCAGACTGTGCTCAGCCTATAGAGAAGCGTGCTTGACCCAGCACAACCAAAGCTGCTGTAGATAGGGCTACAGGAAAGCAATCGTGATCTCGTTCAGATTCATATGTTTATAAAGAGGTTGAAAATGGGAAGAATTTGACCTAAGCCAGAGTCACAAGATCCTACAGTAGGCTAACACTCAGAGAAATATTAATGCTAAGGGGATAAAAGTCAACAGTAAAACAAAACAAAACAAAACATCTTTTATCACAGATGCGAAACATATGCATTACATAACTAAAGAAATGGGACAAAAGGTTCCAAGAAAACATTTTGGGTAAACAAATTGGGATTGATTTTGATTATAGATTTCCTCTCACAGATCAAATTATGTCATTTTGAATATTTTTCAGCTCCAAATTTAACCTCCGATATGTAACAAACACTGATTTGGTCCTTAAAAAATTCCTGAAGGACTAAAGCAATAACTAGTTAATGAATTGTTTATAGACTAAAATGTTGGCTCTCGGGATACCCTAGTGCCTCAGTCAGTTGAGCGTCCAACTCTCGATTTCGGCTCAGGGCATGATCTTTCGGCTCCATGAGTTCGAGCTCTTCGTCAGGCTCTGCACTGGCAGCGCGAAGCCTGCTTGGGATACTCTCCCTCTCTGTCCCTCCCCCATTCTCACTGTCTCTATCTCTCTCAAGAAATAAATAAACTTAAAAAAAATTCTATAAAAATATTGATTCTTAGGAGAAGGAAACATTAGAACTTTTCATGTTCAGGATTAAAATAAATTAATTAAACACATTTGGATTCAGGAAGGAACAGTGAGGAAAATGCTAAAGGGCAAGTTAGAAGACAAGAACTTCACAGCTGCACAACCAACCATGACTTGATGCAACAAGCCGGCTCTCTAGGTATCAAATTGCGACACTTCTAGAGCGAGGGTGAAATCGAAATCAGTGCTTTTCATGATAGTACCTTTTAGAGCAGAATGTTATATAAACCAAACCTTAGGTAGAGATGTAAACCAATAAAATGCCCCAAACCCAGAGGAATTATTATTGAGGCCGGGGGGCCCTCCCATCTCACTCTCCCCATCTTAGGTTGCTACTTTTAAAAAATTAGAAGCAAGTTACTTAGATGATCAAGCACCCATTCTAACATTCCAAGTCTATACCTTTCTTATAGAGGCATAATGAACATCCGGTGTTTATATTAGTTTCAGGTGTACAATATAGTGACTCAACGCTTGTATACATTTCTCAGTGCTGAATACAGTAAGCGTACTCTTAATCCCCTTCACCTGTTTCACCCATCCTCCCCCAACTTCCCCTCCCACAACCCCTTGTTTGTTCTCTATATTTAAGAGTCTGCTCTTTGAGTTTGTCTCTCTTTTTTTTCTTTGTTTTGTTCCTTCGATTCTACCTGTGAGTGAAATTATTTATTGGTTTTAATACTCACAATGTAGATCTGGGTGAGCTGTATTTCTATTGCCAGATTTTTCTTCATTTTTTTTTCCTGATCCAGACCAATCCAGTAAAAGTAAGACCTTTTTTGACTGAGTTAAATTCTGTAAAAAAATCAGAACCCGTAAGATTATAAGCATCAAGCTTGGAATGGCTTACTATCTTTGCATCTCTGGAACCTAACATCAATGGGCCACAGCAGATGTTCAGTTTTAGTTTTCACATTTTTGACTCATGGCTGAATTGATAATTGATTAATACGTGTGGCAGATTGTTATAATGTGACCTCTAAATTAGATCTTCTTGTATCCGTTTCCTTGTGTTGTCCCCTTCCGTTTTGAATATGAACTGACCCTGTTAGTTGCTTTGACCAATCGAATGTGGTAGACAAGATGTTTCTCAAGGTCTCTAACCAAACTCTTAAGAGGCCCAGATTTTTTTCTCTCTTGTGAAGAACTGCGTTGCCATGTAAAGCAATCTGGGCTATCATGTTGGCAAGCCCACATGGTGAGAGTGGTTATGGAAGATGAATGACCGTGAAGGGAAAGAAGTCTTCGAGAATAAAGACCAAGGAGAGATAGGCCTTGGCTTTGCCGTCATCCTACGTGAAGGGCAAGACATGATTAACGCCATCACGGAGGCTTCCCTCCCTCCTAATAGCAGCTCCATGAATGAGCCCCGCCAACATCATATAAAACATACAGAACAGAGAGAAAGGCAATCCCAGCTGGGACCTGCCCAGTCAACTCACAGGAACATGAGAAACAAAATATGTGTTGCTCTAAGTCATTAAATTTTAGTGTGGTTTTGCACACAGCAATAGATAACAGAAAGAGTATGAGACAAGCAAGAAGGTTCAAAGGCTCTCACAAAGAAAAAAAGAATTTACCTACTTCAAATCTTTGCATTGTTTCATTCCACTGTTTTCTCTAAGAGTTGTATGTTCTTTCATTCCTTCACATATATCATTTTTTTAAGTTTATTTCTTTATTTTGAGAGACAAGGAGAGACAGAGAGAGAGAGCGAGCGATTTGGGGAGGGACAGAGAGAGCGGGAGAGAGAATCCCAAGCAGGCTCCACACCGTCAGTGCAGAGCCCGATGCAGGACTTGAACCCATGGAACTCGAGATCATGATCTGAGCCGAAATCAAGAGCCACATGCTTACCCAATGGAGCCACCCAGGTGCCTCTCCTTTGCATATAACACTCTTACCTATGGTACCTAAAACATTTCAAAGAGCTCTATCACCTTTTATCTAGTCAGGAAACTTGAGTTTTATTTCTATTTTAATTAAAATGTTAATTTTAGTACATCCTTAGTTTTCAGTCAAATCACACATATAAAAATGTATTCAAAAAGTAGCCTTATTAAATTGTACATGAAACCTAGTGAAATGTTAAATTTAAAACAAAGATTATGGAGAAGTCATTATTTGGAATTGCTAACAGATCTGATTCATTAATCACAGATTTTCTTTAACTTATCTTCATATCTAAAATGTCTTCTTGATTATTAATTTCTTGATTATAATTATTAATTATAAATTTTCTTTCTTGATTATATAATTATTAATTATTAATTATTAATGTCCCCTTTAGTCCTGACTTTAGTATTTTCTTTGTCCTGTGTGATGTTTCATGTTCATACGATCACTATCATATATATATTTTCTTCTTTTTGTTTACAATTTTATTCTATTCTGTCTCCCTTTATTTTATTTTTTACAATCTAATAAATTTTCTCTAAATTTCAATAGTAGATCGGCTACTTGTTTAAAACTATATGAAAAATTAATGATTAGAAAAAGCATAGGTTAAAATTGGTTATGTTTAAAATGGCGGCAGTTTTCTAAAAATAACATTTCACATCCATTTTTCTTGGAAATGGAAAAGTAAAAGATGAATTTGGATGATTTTAAATTGTAATTTTTGTTTCTTTCCATCCCTCCTTTCACTGTTTTCAGACACCATTAAAATTAAAAGATAATTGAATGACACAAGCTAATGTATCACGACAGCTTGTATGGGCAATATGTACATTTTTTAATAGAAGAATAGAAACACTTTTATGATAACATGCGAGTTCTGACTAGAGAAACTATAGTTTGAGATAAAAGATTTTTCTTCCATATGATCTGTGTGTCAGTTTATAATTAATGAATCCAAGCTGTTTTTTCTTTTTTCTTAAATGAGATACACTAATTACAGGTAAAATTCTGTATTCAAACTACTCGTTGAATTGGATTGGCCTAAGCCAACACAGCCAATAGAACAGCGTGAATAACACAGATTCACATGTGAAACATGAAAGATCTTGGAACATGAAAGATCTATATTCAAAGCTAAGCTCTAGGGGCGCCTGGGTGGCGCAGTCGGTTAAGCGTCCGACTTCAGCCAGGTCACGATCTCGCGGTCCGTGAGTTCGAGCCCCGCGTCGGGCTCTGGACTGATGGCTCAGAGTCTGGAGCCTGTTTCCGATTCTGTGTCTCCCTCTCTCTCTGCCCCTCCCCCGTCCATGCTCTGTCTCTCTCTGTCCCAAAAATAAAATAAACGTTGAAAAAAAAATTAAAAAAAAAAAAAAAAGCTAAGCTCTATCACTTCCTAGCTTGGTGAGCTAAATAAATAGCAACTACTCAGCCAGAATTTCACAATTTCTAAAATTACGATGCTCAACTTACTGGTTTGGGGATGAATAAATAAAATGATGAGTGTAGAATAATTAATGCTGAACTACAGAAGATGGATGGTATCTTATGATTGCTATTAATAGATGAAAAGGACAAGATAAATGCAGATATCATACAGAATATAAAATAAAAAGACCACTAATTCCTCTGTTCCATTGCGGAATGTGGAGTTCTGTAGATTGCTGTTATCCCAAGATTTCTGCCTATCAGATAAAGAGTAAAGGTTTTCCCCCCTGCATGCTGGTCATTTCCCTTTCTGCAACCGTCAACGTCGTCTGGAAAACAAACCATTCTGGAGTCATTCAAAGGGGATGTCATGTTGGATTTATGCTCACTGCTGTGAATACCATTTGTCATAACATATCTTGAAGTTGCAAGAAATACTGACAACAGAGAGGACACTAAACTATATGTAGGAAAAAAAAATAAGCAAGATTCTGAGCTGGTTCAGAGTCAGACAAGGAGGATTCAGAACGGGAGCTAGAGAATGAGAATCAAGGAGAAGGAGGAGGAGGAAAGCACGCTTTGCTTTTGTCGCTGTAGCTGTTGTCTAGATTTGGAATCAGTCTTTTTTCTGGACACAAGAGAAGTAATAAGGAAACTCAAAGACCAGGATAGGAGCTTAGTATCTCCTACTTTTTTTGAATGAAAAGTGGCCCATTGATGTGGTTTGATTTTTGCTGTTATTGATATTTCCTCTAAATGGATTTAAAATTTGTTAAAATAAATGTTTATTTCAGGGCGCCTGGGTGGCTCAGTTGGTTAAGTGTCCGACTTCGGCTCAGGTCATGATCTCGCGGTCCGGGAGTTTGAGCCCCGCGTCGGGCTCTGTGCTGACAGATCAGAGCCTGGAGCCTGTTTCAGATTCTGTGTCTCCCTCTCTCTGACCCTCCCCCGTTCATGCTCTGTCTCTCTCTGTCTCAAAAATAAATAAACGTTAAAAAAAATTAAAAAAAATAAATGTTTATTTATGAAATAATAATGTCCATAACAAAAGTATAAATAATGCTTAGAAGTACTAAAAAACTGGGGCGCCTGGGTGGCCCAATCTGTTGGGTGTCCAACTTTGGCTCGGGTCATGATCTCACAGTCCGTGAGTTCAAGCCCCGTGTCGGTCTCTGTCCTGACAGCTCAGAGCCTGGAACCTGCTTCGGATTCTGTGTCTCCCTCTCTCTCTGCTATTCCCCTGCTCATGCTCTGTCTCAAAAATGAATAAAAACCTTTAAAAAAAATTTTAAGTACTAAAAAACTGAAACAAGCTAGAACAAAAGTATTCTGATAATTTCTGATAATAACCCTCCTGTGGAGACTCATATGATGTTACAGTTTATTACTGATGATAGTTGGAGTTTGACAATATTCTATCAGTTTTCTATAGCTTCCAGAGTTGTGTAATAACTTGAAGACAGTGAAAGGCATATACATATTTTTAAATATTAAAATTATATTTATTTATGCTCTCTTAATTTACCTTTATCTCATCTTCATTATCTTTCCCTATCTTACCTTATCCATATACTATAGATTTGTTCTAAACTATACGGCATATATAGATGTTTTTTAAAAATAAATATATTATACTAACAAATGTGTTTATTTTTGTCACTTTAAAATAAAAAATGGATAAGTATGACCGTATAAAGTTGTGTTATACGTGTTCATGATCTCAACTGAAACTAATATATTATATATGCTTCAATAATAAAAATTTGAAGAAAAAGAAAATCCAATTTTTCTGAATACAATATAGATTAATAGCTGGTTGATTCTATAAACATCACCTCCAAAAACAAAAGTTTTGCTGGTAGAGGGAAGAAATAACATCCAAGTGGCACTACCAATTACTACAGTAGTATTTTTAGCAGTCTGGAGGTCAGTACATGTTACTGGAAAGAAGGAAAGTCAAAAATTCAAGTATTTGACTGCAAAAGAGGGAGGTAGTCTGACTTATAGTCACATCACATTCAATTTATCAGCCATGACACATTTGATGTGCTGTGTAGAAAATAAAATTGATGATATAAAATAAAATAAAATAAAATAATAAAATAAAAATAAAATAAAATAAAAACACCAACAAACACTACGTGCCATGCACCCTTCTAAGTACTTTGTAAATAACTCATTTGATAACGGTATTGATCTCAGACATATTTTTCCATTCCCTCAGTAGCTCTTTGATCTAACTTCAAACTTGTGTCCTATCCTGCATTATCCATCGTAGTCTCTCCCGGGTTTTTAATCATCTATAAAAACCCGTGAGGTTTATTATATGAACAGAACTGTACATAAACAGTTATGGCAGGCCTAGGACCTAAAACATACAAAAAGACAAATTATTTTCAATTAAGAAACCGCTATAGCTTCTTCTGTGTGACAGATTGTTAAATTCTGTTCATACAGTTCTAAGTATGCAGAAAAGGGGGTGAGGGAGGGAAGTTCACATGCATATTATTGAACTCTGACTCTAAAATAGTGCCTGCCTTGTCCCAGAAGCAATGACATGAGAGCAGGGACTGTATCTGTTTTGGTCAGTTCTGTATCTACAGGTCCCAGAATTATGCCTAAGCCACAGCAGATTTCTTTTAAGTTTATTTTATTTGTTTGTTTGTTTGTTTGTTTATTATTTATTTTGAGTGAGTGAGAGAGAGAGAACATGCAGAAGGGGTACAGAGAGAGAGAGAGAGAGAGAGAGAATTCCAAGCAGCCTCCCTCAGCATGGAGCCCGACGCAGGGCTCAAACTCAGGAACCGTGAGATCATGACCTGAGCCAAAGTCTGCCGCTTAACTGACTAAGCCACCCAGGCACACATCACAGCAGACTTTTTAAAAGTAACTATCTGTTTAATAAACAAGTGTATGAATACAGAAATAGAATCAGGTGATAAGTAAATGTAGAAAAATTGCATGACATTTAACAATCAACTGAGGTCTGAATCAACAGAATCGTCTCAGCATGGAAATTATGGCATCAGTGGAAGAATCTAATGTGAACAAGGGACCCAGAGAATCTGGAAAAATAACGCACAGCTAAATGAGATGACAATACAAAGGTAGGATATTTAGCATTCAAAACCAATCTCTAATTGATCCCAGTCAGACGATCCTTTTCTTCCCTTCCTCAACCTGCTAAATGTTAAGGTGTCAAAAGTTAGTAGTTTTGGGGCGCCTGGGTGGCGCAGTCGGTTAAGCGTCCGACAGCCAGGTCACGATCTCGCGGTCTGTGAGTTCGAACCCCGCATCAGGCTCTGGGCTGATGGCTCAGAGCCTGGAACCTGTTCCCAATTCTGTGTCTCCCTCTCTCTCTGCCCCTCCCCCGTTCATGCTCTGTCTCTCTCTGTCCCAAAAATAAATAAACATTGAAAAAAAATTAAAAAAAAAAAAAGAAGTTAGTAGTTTCAAGTGTCTGGTTCTTTTTTGTTGTTGTTGTTACACCTGTAAACTTGAATGGGTTATAGAACCCCTTTAATATTCATTTTCATCATTTGAAAAGGCAAAATGCAATGAAATCGTTTATTAAAAATGTATTGTAAGAATGGCTTAGTGTGTAAACATAAAAATACTTTTCACATCTAATAAGGGCTCAAAACTAGGATATACTTATATAATATATTATAATATATAATATATGTAATATACAATATGTGTATATATAATGTATAATGTGTGTATATATATTTATACATATACATATACATATACATATACATATACATATACATATACATATACATATAATGGACAGCGACCATTAATTAGATTAAGTTTGGAGATCAAAGTTTATTGAGAAGGATGTCTGAATTCAGATATGACCCTGGCTCTTTTGGTCAGACTTCATCATCAGCTCAGTGTATTTATGGTGCAGAATATTTCCAACCGCAGACTTGTTGCTGCTTGAAATAACATTTAACGCCTACACTAGCCTCGATACGACCGTACAACCTTGGGGATGCTGAATGGATATTGGGCAGAAGAAATAGCCTGTCTGATAAAAAGAACAAGTAGGTACTACAAAAGATACTGGGAAATGAAACAGTGCAAGCCTGGGTATGGAGATTATTATCACATTAATGTCATTATCTGTGTCATTATCGTTTAGTCAATCGTGGCCACAGGAAATGGCACTAAATTCAGAATTATGACAGCATTTACCCCCTAAGAAAGGAGGAAGGAAGAGGAAAGGACCAAACACAAATAAAAATAACATGAAGATCAGAAATCATTTATTAGACTGTAAATACCGGGGTTATATTGTACATGAAGTCTTTCTTTTTTTTTTTTTAAACCTAGAATTTTCTTCTGATAGAATGCTACTGTTCGCATATATTGTAGATGGAAAAGGTGCATAAGTAAGGACACAAAAAAACCAACACTTAAGCTGCAATGGAGAAATAATATGTTAAATAACACAGTACAAAATAAATAACAAAATTAAATAACACAGTACAAAAGTTATTGGAGGGGCACCTGGGTGGCTCAGTTGGTTAAGCGTCCACCTTCAGCCTAGGTCATGATCTCGCCGTTCCAGAGTTCGAGCCTCATGTTGGGCTCTGTATTGACAACTCAGAGCCTGGAGCCTGTTTCAGATCTGTGTCTCCCTCTCTGTCTCTGTTCCTCCCCTGCTCGTACTCTTTCTCTCTTTCTCTTGCTCTCAAAAATCAATAAACATTTTTAAAAAGTCTAAAATTTTAAAAGAAGTTATTGGGGTGCCTATTTATATAAAATTTTGTGGAAACAATTGTTTCTCTCTGAGTTCCTCCTGAACCATTATCACCACAAAACAGTGATTGGAACAGAAAGTTTCCAAACCAGATAGCTAATTTACATGAGAGGAAAAGAAAGTCAGTATAGGGCAAAAAGAAGTCCAGGAGAAAAGGAAAATCTGTCATGATTTTGCTGAGTGTTTTAAGAAGAAAAAACCCATTCTTAGCAATCAGTAACAAGACATCGCACTTAAATGTCCATTTTAGCAAAAGCATGATCTAAAGGTAAATACTTATTTCATAAATGGTAGTAAAATCTTTTTGAAAATGAGCAAAGGTCATTCTAATTCAGGTTAACACACAACATCACTCTCATGGTATACCGACAACACTAAAATAGCCAAAAGAGAGAGAGAGAGACAGAGACAGAGACAGAGACAGAGACAGAGAGACAGAGAGAAATCAAGCAGAATAGATCAGGGGTTGTTCTTTTTTATACAGTAGCTTCTCACCGTTTCTTTAAAGCATTAGAACTGAAAATTAAGTGATGTGTAAAATACAAATGCAGTCCCTCATTCTGTATCCAAATTCCTTGGAAAGAAATGTATTTTAAGAGCCACGGTTTTGTCTTTTACAATATAATTTGTGCATAAGCACATATAAAGTAGCAATACCAGTGGAATTTTGTGGTTCACAGCCAATATTTCCACAGCAAAACATATAAAACAAAAACCATAATCAACTGAGTTCAGGTTTGTGGGGCCAAACTAATAAAAATATTTTGTTTGATAGATTATTTGGTTTGTAGCCTTGTTGATAAGTGAGTGGGAACTTGGATCTCTCATGTCAGCATACGCATTAAAGTCTGCTCAGTTTTTACCTCAAAAACTTTTTTTCTCAAATTCTTTCCCTTCTGGCGCCTGAATGGCTTAGTCGGTTGAGCATCTGACTCTCGATCTCAGCTCAGGTCATGATCTCACAGTGTGTGAGTTTGAGCCCCACATTGGACTCTGCTCTGATGGCCCGCTTAGGATTCTGTCTCTCCTTTTCTCTGCCCCTCCCCTGCTTGTGCGCACATGCTCTCTCTCTCTCTCTCAAAATAACTAAAATAAAAAATAAAATAAAATAAAATAAAATAAAATAAAATAAAATAAAATCCTTTCCCTTCTTACCAGACCCGGCCATATGCAGTTCCATATTGATAATTTATCTGAGAGATCCTACCCACATGTTACAGTAAGGAGACTGACATAGATCGGACAAGATACACTTATTGTCTTTAGAGAACATTGTGCTAACAAGTCCTACTGTTATTTGGACGTGAGAAGCCTCTGTCCCCAAATACTGGGATTCTATGCCTAGGTGGATCTGGTGCCATCCAGATCTGGGTCAATCATTTTCCTCTTTGTCCTCCTTGGCCTTTCCTTGCTGTGCTCATATCTCAGGGTGCTGATTCCTGAAGAATGCATGTCACAGTTCCATGGCTAACTCGGTTGCAGTTAGGTTCAGTCAATGGAAGAAACTGGCTTGATGTTGGGAAGGTAGGAAGGGGCGGGGGGGGGGGGGGGGGGGTGGGAAGAAGCCTGGTGTTTTCTTTCTTTTCTCTCAGGCTTTATCTCTTGCCATGGCTTCACTACATGTGCTATGTGGTTTTAACTTCTGCCAAACAACAATTGTCTCCTCTCCCCGGCTCCCACCAGGCACCGTCCACTGATGGAAGATTGGAAACCACCAACCATGATGGCTTCCAGTTGTCCTCATGTGCCTCTGGGGAACCCTCCTCCTCTTTCGGTCCCTCCAGCTCTAGGAACAGTACCAGCTTTTTTGTTTTGATCATCTCCGTGTTGTCTTCTTTCTCCTGTTATCTTTTAGGCTCTCCGACTGCCGTGTAAATATTTGCCCTTATTAAATTCCCTCCATTTAACGATCTGGCCTAGGTTTCATTCACCTCCTGGACCGTCACCAGTGCACTGCCCAACTTCAAGTAAGATCCAAATGGGTTGCCGCACCTTCGCTTCCTGGACTGTTCCTTGGCTTTCCTTTCCTGCCTCATTCATTGGCTGCTCCAGCCAGTGCCTTTTCGCTCTCCCTCAACGCACGCAATCTCACATCTCAGAGCCTCTACGTTGTTTGTATGGTTCCTCACCCAAATATTTCAGAGATGCGCCCCTTGGTTTCTTTCGGGCCTACTCAAATGTCACCCCTGTAGGGTATGACCGCCTCTCTGACCACGCTTTCTAAATTTGTGCCTACGTCATTCCATATGATCTACAATATTTTTGCAGCAGCTAAATTAGCCAAAGTTCCTTCATTGGACCAACAACTGAAATTCAAAATCAAATGCCACTCGCTGTTTTAAGTGCATTCTTAGAGGTAAATTTTATGTTAAGTGTATTTTTATTGAATGTCTCTACCTCTATAGACACTTTAGAGACAGGTAGTTCCTTGATTATGTAATACTGACATTTATGAAGATTATAGACAATGTTAGAGCAAATAGTTTGATTTTAGTAAGCGGAATAAACAAAATAGGGACATAAAACCATCAGAGGAGTTGATTCTCGAATTGGCAGGAACGTGGGAAGATTAGAATCATAAGAGATTATAGATTGTTAATATTTTTAAAAATTGTTTAATGTCTATTTATTCTGGAGAGAGAGAGAGACTGACAGAGCATGAGCAGGGGAGGGACAGAGAGAGAGAGAGGGAGATACAGAATCTGAAGCAAGTTCCAGGCTCCGAGCTGTCAGCACAGAGCCTAACGCAGGCTCAAACTCACAAACATAAAGATCACGACCCGAGCCAAAGTCAGACGCTTAACTGACTGAGCCACCCAGGCGCCCCTAGATTAGTAATATTTTTATAGCTAAAAAGGCCCATATTTATGTGCTAATCAGTGTCACTCAGGGTTCCCAAATCCTGTTCATACAAGCAAAATAAGTAAAATAATTCAGATGCTGCCTGTGTAAATTTAGGATCAAAGTTGCTCTCAATTTCCTTTAAACTTGATATGTAGTTTTGTTCTTTACCTGCTCCTTTGGCGTCTCCAATAATGTGAGAAATTCTCAGCTAATTGCATCTTGCAGTTATCGTCAGTCACCAGAACGTGCTATTTCAGCAATTCAAATTTTCATTTCTGTACAATAACACAATTACCGAGGGGCGCCTGGGTGGGTCAGTCGGTGAAGCGTCTGACTCTTGATCTTAGCTCAGGTCATGATCTCACGGTTCGTGAGTTCGAGCCCCACATAGGGCTTTGCCCTGACAGCGCGAAGCCTGCTTGGGATTTGCTCTCTCCCTCTCTCCCTGCTTCTCCTCCTCCACTTGTTATCTCTCTGTCTCTTTCTCTCTCTGTCTCTAAAATAAACAAATTCAAAAAAATTTTAATAACAAAATTATGGGATAGAATGCGAATTTAAAATTCCTCTCCTTACAGCTTCCACTAAACTGCAACTGGAAAATCAGCACAGAATAAATGGTGTATCTGACTTCTCTCTTCGTTTCTAGCGCAGTCTCAGGGAGTTCCCAAAGAAACCCCCATGAAGCCCTGTACTTGCGGCTCCTATGACATGGGCCATTAGCCTCCACTGCGTTGTGGTCCCGTTCTGACTCTTCCCTGCAACTGAAGACACGGCTAGACATCCAAAGGAGTTTTATGGGGTTAATATCAAGGTTGCAGCAGGGCTGAGTGTATCTTGCCTCATGAAGCATCTCAAGTCTACTGGCATTTATGGCCTACAGCTGCATCCCTCCAATTTCTGCTTCCCTGATAACCTCGCCTTCCCTCCTGTACTCAAAACCCCCTCTGCCTCCCTCTTCTACAAATACTTGTGATTACATTTCATGCCCACCTGGAAAATCCAACATAGTCTCTCCGTCTCAAGATTCTTACCTGCATCACCTCTGCGTGGTCCTTTTGCCGTAGAAGGTGCTATTGATAGTTGGCAGTGATTGTGACCTGGAGATTTGGGGGGCCGTTATTCAGACTACCACCAAACCCAAGATGCCCCCCGGTTGCCTCCTGCCCCTCCCTGGGGTCTTTTAGCCCACAGAAAACACTCAGTTTGTCCCAGTATTGCAGACATGCCCCGTGTCCTCAATGGATCTGAAACATAGGCTACTCTATGTCACATAAGCTACTTCAGTGACATGATGCTAATATCTTTTATTCAAAACCTCACACCCACATCCATTCTCCATGGGGTTTTTTTGGGGGGGGGGGTTGTTTTTGCTTTTGTTTTTGTTTTTTGCTGCATTCTATGTTCCTAGGAGCTGAACCCTAACAACTACATCACTCAGTCATCCTTGCCCTGGCTTCTGGCCAGTTTCAGTCACTGGAGACATTCGCAGGAGATCCGAAGGTGAGAGGAAACAGTAGACAAAATTATTTACTTCTTCAGTTTCCTCCTTGGCTACTCAGGTCCTGGTTAATGGCTGACATCGGTTCTTGTGAACTCCTGGCATCCCTCTGACCCTCAAAAGTGAAGCCCCATGTTATCATTATCTGATGCCTACACAGTATTGCCTAGGATATGCATAGGTAAAGAATCTATGTATTGTATTCATTGAGGAAGCAAAACTGAGTCCTGATAAAGTGCTCTGTGGTAGTTTTCTAGAATATTGGCAGCGAAAAAACATTTTCCATATAATTACTACATAAATAAACAATCTGTCTTCTGATATCGCATGTGTGGTGTTTCTTTTCTTCAGAAAGCATACGAGATCTTCTTTAGCGTTTAACCCACTGGGTATTTTTAGTTTATGAACCATGCATCTGGTCAATATGCTGTAAACACTAAAGCCGTTGATGACACATCTACTCACTGTCCACTCCTGCGTACGGAACATTTCCAACCACAGTGCTGCTAGCACTTGACAGGGTATTTAGCACCTAAACCACGGCTGATGTTTTTGTAATAACTCTTGGGTATTTAGCAACTAAACCACAGTTGGTGTTTTTGTAATGACTCTTGGGGATCTTAAGGGAGATTATGGGAAAGAAGAATAAAATTTCTGTTGACAAATAAGATTCTGTGTAAAACCTGTGTAACTAGCCAAGAAGCAGTAGATTTAGCTTCAAGGAAGAGAAGGAAATCAAGACTGGGAGTTACAAATTTCGATGTGGGGATCACTACCACTGTAACTGTCATGTTAGCATCATTTTTTTTAAGTTTTTTTAATGTTTATTTATTTTTCAGAGAGAGAAAGAGAGAGAGAGCGAGTGGGGGAGGGGCAGAGAGAGAGGGAGACACAGAATCTGAAACAGGCTCCAGGCTCATCAGCACAGAGCCCGACGAGGGACTCGAACTCACAAACTGTGAGATCATGACCTGAGCCGAAGCCGGACGCTTAACCGACTGAGCCACCCAGGCGCCCCTCACGTTAGCATCATTATGAGTGAGACGCGCATCATCACATCTAACAACATTAGCCTCAGAATCATGGCATGATTTTTCTCTGAAAGCGACTGGAGGGAGGAATGAAGAGACACCAAAGTGAAATAACATGAGGCTAGAAAAATCTTTGATATAATGAGAATGAGATGTAACATGAAGATGAGAGAAATCTGTGATGCAAATCCTACATACGACTATGTAAATGTCAGGGTCATGGTCCAAATGTGTATTTCTTGGAAATCTCTTCTCACTTGGGGCTATTTAGGTAACATAGTTTGGAAACAGAAATAGCAAGCAAGAAAATGCATGTAAGAACCCGTCATACTCTCAATTTATATAAAGCCCTATCTTTTATCTTGAACTTTCTAAAAGAAAATAAATTGTGACGGATGAGAAAGTTTTCAGAAAATGAATTCAGGCTTTCATATTAGAGAAACAGGAAGCTAAGCTAGACGGTGATAAAAATAATTTCTGAAATAATAAGTAAACTAGCCATGGTTTGTTTAATATGTTGAAAGAAGCGATTCATTTTTAGCAATCAGTAACAATGGCACTTTTAGGAAAAACATAATTTAAAACCAAAGACTTGCTTTGCCAATAGTGCTGAGAGCTTATAAACCCATGGTTGTCCTGAATGAAACACAGCCTGAATGGGATGCATAAGAGAAGCAACAATGTCAGAAAATAAAGAGGAATTAAAGCATCACCATTTCAGGCATTGTTCTTAAATGCCTATCATGTGGACCAAGAGGAGGTGAGAAAGATAGACTCAGGCATTTCCTTTGTGTATGTTTGAGGAGGACGTACCAACGTTTAACGGTACAGGATACCCGTGGAAGGTAGATAGCACGGAGATCCATCAAATACTTCAAATAGTAGTCATTCTGAATGACTTTACGATCAAGTGTGCACCGTGGTCAAATCGCAAATGGTCTGGAAAGCTAAAACCTTGACACAGATTATTTTCAAATTTTAGGCCAAAACGGTGTGGCCAGAGTTGGCCAATCAGGCTGCAACAGTAACACTGTTGTCTAGAAAAGTGATGACAGCAACGAGGTACTACTGGTAGGTCCAACTGGAGGTCAGATACCGGAAGTAAGTTAATCTCCCAGGAGTGGGTGGGGCAATGCCCTTTGTGTTGCCGCGTCCTCCAACAGAAAGCAATAGGATCGATTTCGCCCCACGGGTTACCAGTCTGGCATAGCAAGAGTTGTCCCTGCTTCGGAAACGGAGTCCTACACTTCGAGCTGGTCTGTGATGTCCCTATGTTGTATCCAGTATGAAGATGGATCGAGGCAGCAATGGCAGCAATCAGACAGCACAGATTTAATCAACAGCTTGATTTTGATCATTCTTATCACAAAATATGTGCATCTGCATGAGAGATCCAGACAATCAAATCAGTGGCTGTAGATTCTTTCTAGTTTATGGCCCGAAAGGAGGAATGACTTAAGGGTCCCCCAGGGGTATGTTTACAAATTTAGACCATACATATAGGCCACTGGCAGCAATCCATCCATGAGTCAATAGAAAACAAAATAAAATTTGTCAAGAGGAATAGTAGCTAGTACAAAGAGAATGACTTTGAATTCTGCCAACTGAGTGTAACGACCATGTCATTGAGTGTAATGACAATGTCAGCTTTCAGTTCTGTGTAGACCACACCGTGCCAATATAGGCATGTCAGTATCAGATTTCAAATAGCTAAGGCATCAGTGAGTGAGATCTAGTGTTTGGGGAACCTCTTGAGTGTGACTCAAGAGACACATTGAGTTCATCGCTTGTCTTCAGGTATGAAGTTGGGGATAAATTTTCCACCAAAAGGCTAGGTGTAACTTTTTCAATTAAAGAGAAAACACTGGGGCGCCTGGTTGGCTCAGTCAGTTGAGCGTGGGACTTCGGCTCAGGTCATGATCTCCCGGTTCGTGGGTTGACGCCCCGCGGGGGACTCTGTGATGACAGCTGGGAGCCTGGAGCCGGCTTCGGATTCTGTGTCTCTGTCTCGTTCTGCCCCTCCCCCGCTCATGCTCTGCCTTTCTATCTCTCGAAATAAGCATTAAAAAAGAAAAGAAGAGAAGAGGGAAGAAAAAAGGAAAGAAAAGAAAAGAAAAGGAAAGAAAAGGAAAAGAAAGAAGGAAAGAAAAGGAAAGAAAAGAAAAGAAGAAAAGGAAAGAAAGGAAAAGGAAAGAAAAGAAAAGGAAAGAAAAGAAAAAGAGAAGAGAGAAGAGAAGGAAAGAAAAGAAAAGAAAAGAAAAGAAAAGAAAAGAAAAGAGAAGGAAAGAAAAGAAAAGGAAAGGAAAGGAAAGGAAAGGAAAGAAAAAGAAAAGAAAAGAGAAGAAAAGGAAAGAAGAGAAAAGAAGAGAAAAGAAAAGAAAAGAAAAGAAAAGAAAAGAAAAGAAGGAAAGAAAAGAAAAGAAAAGAAAAGAAAAGAAAAGAAAAGAAAAGAAAAGAAAAGAAAAGAAAAGAAAAGAAACGAATAAAGAGAAGACACTGCTGGAACCAGGCTATCTGTGTTCTTGAATATAACATTTCCATTTGAGAAGGAAGGCTTGTTGTGCTCTTCACACACTGTTAGTGTTGAGTCACCCCAAAATAGGACTGTCAAGCCAAGGAGTCACAAGACCCCATTAATCAAATGTCCAATTTCCACAAGAAAAATTTATTTGAAGCAAATTAATAGCTGTTTTTCCAAAGGAATGCAAAGGGTAGCTATGCTAGGGAGACGATCACTCTACATTCACAAAGGACACCTTCAGATGGAGGCTTCCTCCTTTTGCTAAAAGGTTACGTTCAGCAAAACCATCGGTTGTAGAAAGTTGTTCTTCTACATTAAGGTCATGAGGCCACGAAGGCAGCATCCTACACCTGGCTGGATTGCTTCCGGCAAGCACTCAAAGCACGTTGAGATGCAGGGTAACCCATCAAGTAGAATGCCCAATACTTTCTCCAACCCAGTAAGATGTCAGGCCTTGTTATTGGATGGGGAAGCAGAGATGAAGAGACGGCAGCGTTTCTTTGACTTCTAAACAAATTAAGTATTGTGAACCAACCCACGTTGCCCCAAGAAACTTTGCTGAGCCAATTTTTGAATTTTCTGGGGGTTTATCGGTACCCCTTTCACTCCCCCAACGCTGGCAGAAGTATGAGAACACTGTAGCCAGGACTCTTTATGCCCAGTCTTCTGACTTCACACCGCAAGAGCATCATCTATGTGGTGGATGCTTTGGATGTTAATGGGTAAAGACATTCCTTATAAATCTTGATTTATACCTCGCCCCCATACTCACTGATGCATACGCTAGGTGCCAGGGAGTCTGTCCCTCTAGGACATCTCTACAGCGGTCTCTTCCACTCACAGGAATCCTTCTGGCAGTGATGGGATGGAGAAGTATAAGCGTAAAATACATCAATTCCCACTACGCCTTCACAAGGAGAAGCGACAAAAACAGTATATTGAATTGGCCCCAATGTCCCCACCTCCAAGATCTCGTTAACCTTGCTTTCCCACTGGGAATCCTGCCAAACTCCACCAGCTGCCTCTAGGCTCTAGCCTTTCTAAGATCTGGTGTAATCGCATCTTTGAATATTTAATTTTTTCATACATACAGGAATCCATAATGATTAGCGTTTGCTGCGGTTATGCATAGATATGTGAAGTTTTATTTTACTTACATATTTTTAAATTTTTTTCTTTTTACTTAGCTTACTGACTCTGTGCTTGTGCCTTCAACACTGTCACAATGATTTTTCTGCTCCTCCAAAAGCAAAGCCCACTTGATCCTGTCATGAACACTTTTAGCACAGCACATATGGAATCATCCAAGGCCATGCTGACATGTTTCTTTTTGCTGGTTTTTTTTTTTTTTTTTTTTGGTCTTGGTTTTGGTTTTTGAGAGAGAGGGAAAGCATGAGCAGGGAGGGGCAGAGAGAGAGGGGGAGAGACAGAGAATCCCGAGAAGGCTCTATGCTCTCAGGCTGTCAGCACAGAGCCCAACGTGGGGCTCAAACCCACAAACCATGAGATCATGGCCTGAGCCAAAACCAAGAGTCAGATGCTTAAGCAACTGAGCCACCCAGGTGTCCCGACATGTTTTTTTCATTCTAGACCACCCCATAAGAACTTTAGGTCCCACAGCACAAAATCTTCAAAGTCAGCCTTGGCACATGCCACAGGGGGATTTGGTGTTTTCCCAACCTTCTTGGTATAAAGGTAAATGACTCTATTCCCAGGGGTTTGGGACAGCCTAGTTTTGTTAGAGGCTGTATAGTCAGACAACCTCCTACAATATGTCAAATGCTGGACCATTCTGAATGCCTGCAGGTGCTGTCCCCTTTAATTTGTCTTCTTATTTGCTTTTAGTTTTGGTGTTTGTCTTCCTCTGACGGGTTTATTTCGCTTAGCGTTATACTCTCTAGACCCATCCACGTTGCTGCAAATGGCAAGATTTTACTCTTTCCTACGGCTGAATAATATTCTATTTTATGTATAAACCACATCCTCTTTATATTGCAGGTGGCAATATTTCATTCTTTTCATTCTTTTTTATGGCTAAAGAATAGTCCATTATATATATAGTTATATATATATATATATATATATATATAAAACATATATGTTATATATATATGTTATATATATATATATATATCATATATATATATGGTCATTATATGTGAAGGTCACCTGTTCTTTATCTATTCATCTAATGATGGATACTTGGGCTCTTTCCATAGTTTGGTTATTGTTGATCGTGCTGCTATAAACATAGGGGTGCCTATATCCTCTCATATTAGTGTTTTTGGCTTCCTTGAGTAAATACCCAGTAGTGTAATTACTGGATCCTAGGGCAGTTCTATTTTTAATTTTTTAAGGAATCTCCATACTGTTTTCCAGAGTGGCTGCACCAGTTTGCATTCCAACCAACAGTGCAAGAGGCTTCCTTGTTCTCCACTTCCTCACCAACACCTGTTTCTTCTTGTTTTGGGGAGATTTTTTAATTTATTTGTTATTTTTTTGTTTATTTACTTATTTTTATTTTAGCCATTCTCGCAGGTGTGAGGTGATATCTCATTGTGGTTTTGATCTGCACTTCCCTGATGATGAGTGATCTTTAGGATCTTTTCATGCCTCTGTTGCCCATCTGTCTTCCTTGGAGAAATGTCTGTTCATGTCTCTGCCTGTCTTTTAATCAGATTATTTGTGTTTTGGGTGTTGAGGTTTAGAAGTTCTTTGCATATTTGGGACAAGAACCCTTTATCAGAGATGCCATTTGCATATATCTTCTCCCATTCAGTAGACTGTGTCTTAGGTTTGTTGTTTCTTTTGCTGTGCAGGAATTTTTACTTCGATGTAGTCCCAATAGTTTATTTCTGCTTTTTTTCCCTTGCCTCAAGAGACATATCTGAAAAGCTGTTGCTACAGCCAATGTCAAAGAAATTACTACCAGTGTCCTCTTTCAGGATTTTTATGGGTTTTTTTGGGTTTTTTTTGTTTGTTTTTTTAGAAAGAGATAGAGAGAGTGCATGTGAGTAGGGGAGAAGGGCAGAGGGAGAGAGAGAGAATCTCAAGCAGGCTCCACATTGAGCATGGAGCCCAATGCACGGCTCCATCTCATGACCCTGGGATCATGACCTGAGCAGAAATCAAGAGTCAGATGCACAACCGACTCGGCTACCCACGTGCTTCTAGAGTTCTCTGTGTGTAGTATGTCATCTGCAAATAGTGAAAGTTTTACTTCTTTCTTACCAGTTTGGAGACCTTTTATTTCTTTTTGTTGTCTGATTGCTGTGGCTATGACTTCCAATACTATGTTGAATAAAAGTGGTGAGAGTAAACATCCTTGTCTCATTCCTGACCTTAGGGGAAAAGCCCCCCCTTTTTTTTCCTGTTGAGTATGATGTTCACTGTGCATTTTTCATAAAAGGTCTTTATTATATTGAGGTATATTTCCTCTAGACCCACTTTGTTGAGGGATTTACATCATGAATGGATGTTGTTCTTTGTCAAATGCTTTTTCTGCATCTATTGAAATGATCACGTGGTTTTCATACTTTATGTTATTGATGTGATGTATCACATCGGTTGATTTGCAAGTATTGAACCACCTTGCACCCCAGGAAGAAATCCCACTTGATCGTGCTAAATGATTTCTTAAATGTATTGTGGGATGCAGTTTTCTAAAATTTTGTTGCGGATTTTTGCATCTATGCTCATCAGAGATATTGGCCTGTAGTCTTCTTTTCTTGTGGGGTCCTCCTCTGGTTTTGGTATCAGGGTAATGTTGATTTCATAGAACGAATTTAGAACTTTTCTTTCCTCTTCTATTTTTTGGAAAAGTTTGAGAAGAATAGGTAGTAAGTCTTCTTTAAATGTTTGCTAGGATTTACCTGTAAAGTCATTTGTTTCTGGAATTTTGTTTGTTGGCAGTTTTTTTTTCATTACTGACTCAGTTTCGTTGCTGGCAATAAGTCTGTTCAAGTTCTCTATTTTTTCCTGTTTCTGTTTTGGTAGGTTTCTAGGAAGTTATCCATTCCTTTTACGTTGCTCAGTATGTTGGCATATGATTTTTCATATGTTCTTACAAGCCTTTGTATTTCTGTGATGTTGATTGTTATTTCTCCTCTTTCAAGTCTCGTTTCGTTTATTTCAGTTCTCTCTGTCTCTCTCTCTCTCTCTGACTCTCTGTGTTTGTTTCTGTGTGCTAGGAAAGTCAGCTACGTCTGTTTGCTCTTAAAAGTAGTGGGCAGGGGCGCCTCGGTGGCTCGGTCGGTTAAGCGTCCAACTTCGGCTCAGGTCACGATCTCACGCGGTCCGTGAGTTCGAGCCCCTCGTCGGGCTCTGTGCTGACAGCTCAGAGCCTGGAGCCTGTTTCAGATTCTGTGTCTCCCTCTCTCTCTGCCCCTCCCCTGTTCATGCACTGTCTCTCTCTGTCTCAAAAATAAATAAATGTTAAAAAAACCAAAATTTTAAAAGTAGTGGGCAGTACGCACTTTTAACAAGTTGGTGCCACTCCTTTGACAGAAGGAATGTGCCTCCACTTTCAATGCCAAGCTGGCGGGGGCACTCAACAAAGCACTTAGCAACGCAGTGCAGATCGAGCCCAGTTTTAACAAGGTGCACACATCCTCTGCAGGAGGGAACTAGCCACCCTCAGTGCCAAGACAAAGCCTTGCAAAGCGCGTGGTGGGAGAGGAGGTGTTGGCAAGATCTGAGATCTTCTGAGGGAGGCGATTCACATAACCAGCCACACAGCAAACTTGTTTGGCTGTTGGGGGGGGGGGGGGGTTGGGTGCAAGCAAGTTAGGTAGAGGGTTCAGCGCCCTACTGGTTCGCCACAGGTGGCTGTGGGTATACACTGGGGAGCAGGGGAAGGAAATGGCACTTACCAGCTCCTTTGCTCCCGGAGAAGTCTCCCAGCAAAATCTTTCCCTCTGGGACATGCTCTGTGATTGTACATATCTCTCCCTCCCATATCCCCGGGCTTTTATGCTCTTTCTCTGCTGGCTGTTACTCTCTCGCTAAGGGTGAAGATTCACTTTCCTGTCCCCTTTTGGGCTCTCCCAGAGCAAAACTTGCTGGTTTTTAAAGTTCCAGGCTCTAAGTCCCGTCTGTTGTAAGAACTCGTGGAATTCAGCTCTGGTTTTCAGAGCCAAACACTATAGAGAGTGTTTTGCCCACGCAGACTCCCCAGTGTGCGGATCTGTTTTTCTTCCTTCTCTATGCCCATGAGCTCATTTAGCTTCTCACCTGGTCCCCATCCTTCCCACCCTCTTTGATGTGGCCCCTTCTCTACATTTAGTTGTGGAGTTTGTTTTGCTGGGCTTCTGCTCCTTTTCTGGGTTATTTACACTGAGGTGAGTGTTATCCAGTCGTATCCGTGGGAAGATGTGAGCTTAGGGTCCTCCTACTCTGCTGTCTTCTCCAGAAGTTCTGTTGGGTTCTGATAAAAGCAAATGAGTCAGACATTAACAGACAATATTCCACTCTAAGTATAACTGTAAAAGATCATTTTAACAATTCCCATATATTTGTTTATCTACATTAGATTCTCAATTTAAATCCAATCCTTTTAGGGGCGCCTGGGTGGCGCAGTCAGTTAAGCGTCCGACTTCAGCCAGGTCACGATCTTGCGGTCCGTGAGTCCGAGCCCCGCGTCGGGCTCTGGGCTGATGGCTCAGAGCCTGGAGCCTGTTTCCGATTCTGTGTCTCCCTCTCTGTCTGCCCCTCCCCCGTTCATGCTCTGTCTCTCTCTGTCCCAAAAATAAATAAACGTTGAAAAAAAAATTAAAAAAAAATCCAATCCTTTTAAATCTAGTTTATCATTTAAAAAAAATCTTTAAGTCTCTTTCTTTAGAAGCTACAAATGATACATACTTCAGAGGGGTTATCAAAATTCATTGTATATTATAAAATATTGTAATTTGTACAATATAGAACAATTGCAAAAATTGTAATTAAGAAATGTACCTCAGCCTCTTGAAAAATGCAAACTAACGTTAGTGCTGGAGAGTTGACTAGGTAACACCTTGCAATCAGAAGACATAGTTTTTGTTAAACAAATTCTGGATCAAGAATTATTCTTACGAGGCGTCTAGGTGGCTCGATCGGTTAAGTGACCGACTTCTCCTCAGGTCATGATCTCATGGTTCATCGGTTCAAGCCTCAGGTCATGATCTCATGGTTCATTGGTTCAAGCCTCAGGTCATGATCTCATGGTTCATTGGTTCAAGCCCCACATTGGGCTCTGTGCTGACAGCTCAGAGCCTGAAACCTGCTTTGAATTCTGTGTCTCCCTCTCTCTCTGCCCTTGCCCCACTCACACTCTGTCTCTGTCTCTCAAAAAATTAAAAAAAAAAATTTTTTTTAAAGAATTATGCTTAGCTTGTGAAAAATGCTTCATGTCTGTTACTTCTCAGCCTGCTACCTTTAGTGAAAACATATTTTAAAAATGACCAATAGTCACATCAATGATAGCTTTGAGATTTGGGGCAAACTCATGATTTACATTATACTGAAGTTGTCAAAGTAACATTATATCAAAAAATATTTTTTTTCTTTAAAAAAATGTTTTTTAATGTTTATTTATTTTTGAGAGAGACAGAGACAGAATGCGAGTGGGTTAGGGGCAGAGAGAGAGGGAGACACAGAATCCGAAGCAGGCTCCAGGCTCCAAGCTGTCAGCACAGAGCTCGATGTGAGGCTCGAACTCACTGAACTGTGAGATCATGACCTGAGCCAAAGTCAGACGCTCAACCGACTGAACCACCCAGCCGCCCTTATTTTTTTCAATTAAAAGCACAATTCTAGCTCTGCTTTGGATTCCATGTACCTGATGTATTTATTGTCTGCTATTGCCATGGAGGTTAACTAATTCTCTGAACCTCTAGTTGGTTGTCAGGAAAAATGTTTTAATATACTGTGGCTTTTGGAAGGGAATTAAATTAGTGAATTTAGTAAGAGATCATATTTAGGAATCTAGTCTATGGGAATTAAGGATCTTCACTGTTTTGAAATGGGCATTTGTTTGCTAAATCTGGCAACCATAACTATGGTCTTAGGATAAGAGTGAACTTAAACTAAATCAGCTTCCCCCAGATCACCAAAAAGAAAATATCCTTTAAAAAAAAAAAGTTTATTTATTTTTGAGAGACAGAGAACGAGCAGAGGAGGGGCAGAGAGAGAGGGAGACACAGAATCTGAAGCAGGCTCCAAGCTCTGAGCCGTCAGCACAGAACCCGACGGGGGCTTGAACCCGCAAAGCACGAGATCATGACCTGAGCCGAAGTTGGACTCCCAGGTGCCCCAGAAAATTTCCTTCTTGAAATAGTTTCCCTGAAGGCAGGCTTGAGCACTTCTCTGGTCAAAAGGATCAGCAGGCCAAGACTTTCTCTTGTGTGTTTCTTTTTCTTTCTTTCTTTCTTTCTTTCTTTTTTTTTTTTTTTTTTGTTTATGAGATATAATTTGTATATAACATCATATAAGTTTAAGATTTACAACATAATAATCATAGTAATTTGTTGTATATATATTATGAAGTGACTACAGTAAGTTCAGCCAACATCAATCACTTCACACAGTTACAATTTTTTTTTCTTAGAATGAGAACTTTTAAGATCTACTCTCCAGCAACTTACAAATATATAATACAGCACTGTTAACTATAGTCATAATACTATGCATTATATCCCCAGAATTTGTCTTATAACTGGAAGTTTATATCTTTTGACCACTTTGCCCATGATCCTACTCACAGCACCTCACTTTTGGCAACAGCAAACCTGATCTCTGTTTTCACGAATCTGCTTTTTGTGGTGTTGGTTGGTTGGTTTGTTAGATTTCACATATAAGTGAGATCACACAGTATTTGCCTTACACTCTTTGACTTATTTCACTCAGCATAACCCCTCCAGTTCCGTTCATGTTATCTCAGTTGGTGAGATTTTCTTCTTTCAAGTAGCTGAACAGTATTAGATTACAGATATATGCCACATTTTACTTATTGATGGATGTTCTTGTTCTGTGCCTTAGTTATTGTAAATAAGGCTGCAACGAACGGGGAGATATCTCTTTAGGACAGTGATTTCATTCCCGTTAGAGAGATACCCAGAAGAATTATTGCTGGATGATATGGCAGTTCTTTTTAATTTTTTGAAGAGCTTCCATACTGTTTTCCATAGTGACTCTACCAATTTACATTACCAACAACAATGCAGAGGAGCTTTGTTTTCTCTACATTCTCAATTCTCCTCAGCATTTCTTATGGCTTATGGTTTTGATTATAGCCATTCTTATAGGTGTGAGGTGATATCTTGTGGTTTTGATTTGCCTTTCCCTAATAATGAATAATGGGGATCACTTTTTCACTTGCCTATTGTCCATTTGAATATTTGGGGGGGGGAATGTTCATTCAAGTCCTTTGTCCATTATTTAATTGAATTATTTGGGTCTGTTTGCTATTGAGTTCTATGAGTTCCTTATATATTTTGGGTAGTCACCCCTAATGAAGATATGTTTTGTTAATATTTTCTCCCATTCAATAGATTCTTTTTTCATTTGGGGGATTATTTCTTTTGCTGTGCAGAATCTTTATGGTTTGATGTAATCCCACTTATTTCCTTTTGCTTTTATCGATTCTGCTTTGTCGTCCTATCCAATCTTTGCCAAAATCCATGTAAAGTGTATTTTATCAGATATTAAGAGCTATAATTCCTTTAATTCGATTGCATGCATCATACATTTTTTCATCTTTAATTTTCAACCATTTCATCTTTATCTATTAAATGGGGCTTTTGTAAATAACACGTATTTATTTATTTTTTTTAATTTTTCAGTGTTTATTTATTTTTGAGAAGGAGAGAGTGTGTGAGCAGGGGAGGGGCAGAGAGAGAAGGGGACACAGAATCTGAAGCAGGCTCCAGCCTCTGAGCCGTCAGCACAGACGGCACAGTCAGCATGGAGCTTAAAGTCTCCAGCAGGGAGATCATGACCTGAGCCAAAGTCCGAAGCTCAACCTACTGAGCCACCCAGGCGCCCCTAGTGTTTTGTTGTGTTTTTTTAAAGCCATGTGATAATCTTTATCTTTTTACTGGAACATCTAGAACATTCACATTTATTGATGATATATTTTATTTTTATCAGTATCATAATTTTGTGCTTTCTACTTGTCCTATTTATTCCTGGGCTTCCCCCCTTCCCTTCTAGCTTATTTTGTGTTTACTCATTTTTCTCAATTCATGTTTTATTCCCTAATTTTTTCCATCCTGTCAGCATTTACTCTAGAACTTAACGCATGCATACTCAGATTATCAATGTCTGAAACTGATCATTATCTTTATACTCTTCCAAAACAATGTAAGACCCAAGAACAGTCTATGGTCTCCCAAATTATATGCTTTAGCTGTGAAGCTTAGATCTATTTATCATAGATGAGGGCAGGGACCCTGTGGTTACTGTGGTATGAATATATCAGAACATACATTAGCTGAAAATAAAATTTCACGTATGCACACTATGTTTTTTTTTTCCAATGACCAAAATAAAATATGTTCAACAGTAACACAAAAATGGAAAACCACATACGTAAACCAAAAATCTATCAAGTTAGTCACTTAAATATTATTACATTACAATCTTAAACTACCAGGTTAAGCACTTATTATTGTATTAGAAACACATGCATAACATTTATTTTCTATAAAATATAATATAAAATTATATTATGAAATATTTTGTGCCTCTTCCCCACTTACTACATTATGGAATATTGTCCATATCAGTTAGTTCAGAATTCTCTCATTTATATTTAATGACTACAAGCTTTACTGTAAAAATACATTATAATTTATTTAATTATTTAATTTATTGATAGTCAAATTATTCCTTTTACTTTTTTAAACAAACCTACGTTGGCCACTTGAAAAATTAGGAGCTATGAATAATTATGTTAACAGTAGTTATATTGAGGAAACAAGGTTGTGTATTATTTTGTTTTTTTTAATTTCTTAAACATTTTTTTAATGTTTATTTGTTTTGAGAGAGAGAGAGAGAGCCAACATGAGTGGGGGAGGGGCAGAGAGAGTGGAGAGGGAAAACTCCAGGCAGGCTCCACACTGTTCAGTGCAGAGACCCATGCTGGTCTCAAACTCACGAACCATGAGATCATGACCTGAGGTCAAAGTCAGAACTTAACCCACTGAGCCAGTCCAGGCGTCCCTCATTTTCATTTTCTAGAGGATATGTTCTAATATCTTTTTCAATTATTTACAATGAGAATGGATACTTATAACTATAAAAAAGGTATTTCTAAAAATCAGTGTCTGTTACAATTGTATTCAAATACAATATATCACTTACTCACATAAATGTTTTAGTCTTTATTGTTTATCCATTGTTTTTGAAAAATAAGGCAGAGAAGAAATTATTATGGTTGATAGAATTTTAAACGTTATCTTTGGGAATAAAGAAGTGCTTCACAATACAAATAATAATAAAATAATTTAAAAGAATAAAATTACAAGGAAGTGCTTCATTATGCATAGAAGAATAACAAATTTAATCCATGGGGACTGGATTACACTGCCTTTATTTTCTCAAGTGGAGAAAGTAGTTTACATATTAAGCTTTGAGTAAACATCCTGTTTGATGATGCAATATTAAGAGATCTGTTTTCTGGATTCTGTCTCATTCTAACCCTCTGCTCATCATCTGACCCATGCAATCTAATCTAAACTATGGAACCAGAGACATCGGCACAGTCCAGCCCCCGTCTTGGTGAAGATCATCCTTGGCCACTGGACTTTGATGAAATAAATACAGGTAAAATCAGATATGGCTATTATTGCTAAGTAATCCCTTTATTTAATGAGAAAGTAGTACTATAAACAACAAAGTTCCTAGCCAGAGACTTTCAGATGAAGAGTTGAAAATCTTTCTCTATATGAATCAACTTCAGATTTTCTAATTGGAGATGATTTAAATTTCAGACAATCATCATTTAGTAAGTCAATATTTGCCAGGGGGTGAGAGGTAGAAAAATATTACTGACTTGGTGGCTGGTGCACTGAAGGAGTACACGCAATATACTGCTAAGAGAATTCATCTCCTTAATGAGAATTAGATGAGTTTTTTTTCATGCTCTTTTCATTAAGATTAAACGCAAGTATAGAAAGGCGCAAGACAGACATTTCAATTAAGTTTTATATTTCTACCGTAGCTTCTGCAACCAGTGTTACTCCTGATGCTATTGCCCATTATATTCTTACTATTACGACTTCTACAATAAGACCTATTAAATGATTATTGTTCTAGACACTATGCTATTGACTTTATATACACTAACTTAATCTCTGCAATATACCTGTGAATGAATACTGCTGTTAGCCTTATTTCATAAAGAAACTAAGACATAACAAAGGAAAAAGAACTTGTCATAGCTCACAAAGCAGTTACATGATTGAGCCAATTTTAAAACTTTCTCCTAAGCATAAAACAGGGAAAATTTTGTTAATAATTTTTGGCATATTTTCAGCTATATGTTTACATACAAACAATCTTTACGCATTTTTCTTGCATATTTTCTAGGGTTTTGTGACCAAAGTGTAACTTACTCAGATGTCAAAGTTTATAGACCTTCAAATGTTGAGAAGAGAGAAACAACTAGGAATTTGAAGACAAATGGTAAAAACAAAACCAAAAAAAAAAAAACATTTAAAATTCTAGATTTTCCTTTTTGCTTGAATATTTTAATGAATCAATCATAAAACAAATCATCCTGGACAAACCTCTGAATCAGAATTCATCTCTCACATCAACACCTTTTAAATGGTCCTAGTGACCAGAAGTGTTACATTAAGACCAAACAATAAAGAACCGATGATGACCACAAAGGCTTAGAATGATGTACCATAGCCATAGAATATATATCTTCCCGATTTTCTTGCAGTGTCCCTTTTATAGTATTTCTATAAACAAAATAGAGCTTGTGAGATATCTCCGTCCAGGTCAACAGCTAACGTAGGAGTTTTATTCTTAACCTTGCTCTACTACAAAGGGAAAGAAGTCATTTTTTAAAAACTTTGGGTAGGGAGGCGCCTGGATTTCTCACTCGGTTAAGTGCCAGACTCTTGATCTCAGCTCATGTCTTGATCTCGGATCCTAAGTTCAAGACTTACATTGGGGCAAAAATAAATTTAAAATATAAAATATAAATAAATATAAAAAATAAAATTGGGGTGGGGTGATGAATAAAATCCCTAGCAGGATTTGTGAAGTACTCTTCTGTAGTCTTTAAAAGACTTCTTTAATAGTGCAACTTGTTAGTCCACAACTCGTTCCTACATAAATATAAATACATGCATACATACATAAATTCCTTGCTGTACCCAAATCTGCAAAATAATTTAGGGAGTTCCCCTCTCAGGCTGGGAAATAGTTTTCCACAATGCGGTGCTCTTATAAACTTCAATTTCAGTCCAAGTCAAGTGAATTGAATATTCCTGACCAAAATTCTTTCTGGTTCCAGAATCTTGTTTCCATTGATCATCATAGTAGCTTACTTCTCTCTCTTTGGACAGAGACTACATGGTGCCTTGTTGCAATGTTATTTGTCTTCATTTATTTAATTTTTCTGGCATTAGCTGCGGTGATGACAGCTAAGGGTGAGTATGTTTCAGAATCATTTTTATTAATTTGTTTGAAATTACTAGAATATAATTTCTAAAGGCCTTTAAACTGATGGCAAGAATTTCCTGAAGGAATTTTACTATGTTGTATATTTTAATATATAAGAGTATTTTATCAATTCAGTAATTTATTGAATTATCAATAGCAAAGGCCCAAGTGATCTTATCAAAGATGTCAGTGGATAGCTGGGTATTTTAATAAGAATGGGAAATAATAGGGGCGCCTGGGTGGCTCAGTCGGTTGAGCGTCTGACTTCAGCTCAGGTCACGATCTCACGGTTCGTGAGTTCGAGCCCCGCGTCAGGCTCTGGGCTGATGGCTCAGAGCCTGGAGCCTGCTTCAGATTCTGTGTCTCCCTCTCTCTCTGCCCCTCCCCCATTCATGCTCTGTCTCTCTCTGTCTCAAGAATAAATAAACATTAAAAAAAATTTGTTTTTTATTTTTTTTCTCTTATTTTTTTTTAATTTTTTTTTCAACGTTTATTTATTTTTGGGACAGAGAGAGACAGAGCATGAACGGGGGAGGGGCAGAGAGAGAGGGAGACACAGAATCTGAAGCAGGCTCCAGGCTCTGAGCCATCAGCCCAGAGCCTGACGCGGGGCTCGAACTCACGAACCGTGAGATCGTCACCTGAACTGAAGTCAGACGCTCAACCGACTGAGCCACCCAGGCGCCCCCCAAAAAAATTTTTTTTAAAGAATGGGAAATAATAGCATCATTCTGCTAATCTTTAGATTATTATAGTCTTCATATTGTTATTGACATCAGATTCACCAACTGTGAGATGTAATAAAAAGTGAAAATAGCTATAGAATTTATCTGTCAAGGCAATTAAAAATGAACTGTAAGGGCATAAGGTCAAGTAATTTGAAAGAGAATTTAACATAGGAAAGAAACAATAGTGTGTAGGTATTCATCAAAAAATAAAGCAAAATGATCAGGATATTGGGCTGAGCTTACACATTTTTTGAAGTCAATGTCATTCCATTATTATATATATATATATATATATATATATATAGCTTTTAAATATATATATTATATATGTATCTTTTAAAAGAGTAAATCTATACAACAGTACTGCTAGCAGACCAGAAATGTGAAAATTTTAATCAAATTAGGAAATAAAATGAATTAGATTTAAGTTAGAGAAAACAACAACTCAAAATGCCTATCAAATACATTTATTCAAAAACCATAATTACATCGAAAGCAATTATAATCTCAAAGTGAATTGTTCCAGAATAGAGCAGAATGTATACTTTTTAATAATAAACATTTAAAAACTTGTCTAAATGTACAATTTGCTGCAAAAACACATGGTGATAAAAAGACTCAAGACAATGTAGAGGAACTGAATAAAATAACTATATTCTAGAACTATATTCTATGTTCTATGGGTAAATAAATTAATCAAAGATGTACCTCCAAATAGATACCTGACTGATAATTTTCTAAGGATGAACTTGAAAATAATCTTAGTAACTAATCTAACTTCTAAACAAAGTGCTTGTAAACTAGCAAAAAAGAAAATTTTCACCCAAATCAGGAAGAGAAGCATAGCACATTCAGGAAGATATCTTAGGATAGTACCCTTTACAAACATAGAAGGAAAATCCTACATACAACAGCTAACATAGTACATTATTATACTAAAAGGATGCTACGCAGTGACCAAATTCTGGTTAAAATCAGGGATGGGTTTGTACATTTATCAAAAGATTTGTCATATTGAGGAGAAAAAGAAATAACTACAAGTAGAAGAAATTATATTTGACTTGGTTTATAAGGATCTTTAGCAAATAACATTTTTCAGAACAAGAAATTAGACTCATTTGCAATAGAATTGGGAAGACAAGCATGACTGATAGAACTACTATTGCTCAACATTTCTCTGGATGTCCTGGCAAAAGAAGACCAATCATGCAGAAACACCTATTTAGGTATAATGTAAATGTTACCAATTAAATACCAAAATTATCTGCAGATGATGTGTTTTCTTGCCCCGATACTACAAGAAAATCTATTGACAAAAATCACAATAAAAGAACACTTACAGTGAGGAAACTTGATACAACGTTAACATAGTGTTACCGTGTATACCAGCAAGAGTTAACATCCACTGTCTCAGTCCTTATTTAAATCTCTTTCTATCATTTCTTCTGAGGTATCTTTTTTAAAATAGCCTACCATGGGGCACCTGGGTGGCTCAGTTGGTTAAGCATCCGACTTCGGCTCAGGTCATGATCTCACAGTTCGTGAGTTCGAGCCCTGCGTCGGGCTCTGTGCTGACAGCTCAGAGCCTGGAGCCTGCTTCGGATTCTATGTCTCCCTCTCTCTCTGCCCCTTCCCTGCTCATGCTGTGTCTCTCTCTGTCTCAAAAATAAATAAACATTAAAAAAACATTTTTTAATAAAATAAATAAATAAATAAAATAGCCTACCACACTATATTTCCAAACAGGCTCTATCTTCCCAGCCTTGATTCTTACCAACGTCAAGAAAAAAGTCAGATGCTTTAATATTGTTGGCCTTTCTCAGCACTCGATGTTTAGTAACACTGCCACTTAATTATCTCAACTTAGTGAACTACACACTTGTCTACAATGGCATCACTACCTATCTCACCCAAGACTACCTCTGTCTCCCTCACTCCCTCTCCCTCCTCTCTTTCTACATTACTAGCCCCCAAGCGATCTAACCACATTCACTCATGACTTCTAATTTCCAGAGTAACTTCCTCAACATGTAAGTTTTATAAACTCATCCTATTTTTACTGTTAGCTTCTTAAAACCTTAAGTGCAATATAATTGAAAAACCCTTAACCTGGTTTATAAAGTCCTTTCTTACTCTATCCGTGGATCTCTACCCCAACGAGTACCACATACTTTCTCACTCTCTAGTCTCCACAGTTCACTAAATGACTCCTGATTAAAGTTATCATCATACAGATAGGGATAATTTTAAAAATGGGAGCAGATGCTGTTAATAATTATTCTGGGACAACAAACATGAATCAGGACTTCTCTGGGCAAATTGATATGAATTGTAACTTTATCCAAGATCCCTCCGATTACAGAGGATATGCATAAACTATTCCATTTTATCTTAAGCCCCCTTACTGCTACAGGTTGTTTTTTGGGGGGGGAGGGGGGCAGGTGGGGAGGGGGTAATCCAAGAGTAACCAATTATCTCAGAATAATAAATTTTCTTTTATAATTAGGCCAACTTTATTACAGTGTCTTAAATACCACTCATTTGTAGCATTTTCATAGTCTTACCTGTATATCTGTGTGGTTATTTATTCAACGTCTGTCTTTCCCACTAGATTGTTAGCTTCAGTAGAACAGAGCTCATGTCTGTATTTTCTCTGCATTTTATCCTTTGCTTTTGAGTACTATGTTAACACATTATAGGTACTTAGTGAATATTTCTGATTAAATAAATCCATACACCTAAAAATGTATATGGCTTATATGAAAGAGATTATACCACTTTATTAAAAAGCATAAAGAAAAGCATTAGTAAATGCACCTTTGTAGGAAGACTAATACTGTGAAGATCATAATACTCTCCTAAATTCATCTAAGATTTATGTGATTCCAATGCAAGTATATTTTCATGATAAATAAATTAATTATAAATTATACATAGAAGCAAAAATGTATGAGATTAACACAATACATACTGAAATATATTGGCAAGAGAAGCATGTATCTAGCCTTGTCAGGTGTCAAACGAGTCTATAAAGCTATAAAGTCTAAGTAACATTATAGTACTAGTAAAAAAAATAAATATATCAAAATAAGAAAAAACAACCTAATAATAAAATCATATGCATGATAGTATCTGTGGTATATATCCATGGAATATAGTAGGCTCTTCAAATGACAGATGTTAAATAACAATAGGTTTGGGTTAATATATGGACAGCGAACACTATCATACCCATTTGATGTATCAAATTATCAAGTTTCTTTAAAAAAAACTAAGGATGAATTATATGTATATACATACAAATACATACACATATATAAATTCACATAAGAAGCCAGAAATATAATCATCTGTTAACATGGAAACAATTGTTACTATAAAAGTGAGCAATAACCTGTTAATATGGAAGATGGTAACATAAAGAGTATTTAGACATGAAAATAATTTGAAAACAACCAGAAGGATATATATATAAAGCTATTTACAGCAATTCTCTTTGCTGAAGTAAGTGTCATTGGAGGGACTACGAAAGGGAATCTTTTCTACTTTTTACAGTGTATACACCCTTTTTTTTGTCAAATAAATAAATTCACGTGTTATTTGTGTAAAAGAGAAAATAATTTTAAAAAAGCATTATATTCTAGAAATAAAGAAGCTGTATTTGTATATGGTAGACCTAGTAGTAAATATCAAAATAAAGTATAACCTACGATTCTGATGGGTACTCCTGTATGAGACTGTACTGTTACAGCCTATTTTAAAATTATCACTAAGTACAGAAGACTAGTTTATTGCGAGGACCAAGCTGTGCTTTGTATCAATTACACATAGAATTTTGATTACCATACCCTGGAAAAGTCATGAGAACACCAATATAATTTACGTATAGAATACTTGTGAATGAAATAAATAAAATAAATTGGTGAAATCTCCTAGAAATCACAAGCTTTTTCTTCTGTTTTACTATTAGCAAACTTTGTCTTAATAAGAGAGAAGCAGTTGAACCAGTAAAAGCGTTTTCTTATGTCAAATAGTTAATCTTATCCGTGAATTACCCATCAGAAGGAAGATCTTCCTGGGTATTATGGGCTTAGTATAAATGAACAAGGCAGGAATAAACATACGACAGAAATGGAGGGGAAACTTTGCAAACAAACAAGAAGGTGCTTGGCAGAAAATTTAGTTCAGCATGGTTTGCTTATTCAATGATATGTTAAAATTTAGCTTAATCATGTGACTTCTCATTTTAAACAAGATAGAAAAGCTGTAGGTCTGTATTCAACTAACATCAAATCAGTGATTAGCAGCATCCTTCACAGGAGAATATGTTTAAAATATGGAATAATCCAGTTCGGGAAACAAATATGGAAGACGGAAGTTTGAGGGAATGGAAAGCTGATGCTAATGCTTTCTTCTTTACCATTAGTACAACAAAAATACTCAACTTCAATACTCTACGTCGTATGATGACGGAATGACCCAATAATATTTATTACATTGATTCCCATGAGTCCAGCAATACTTTGGGGATTCAGGCTGGAGTGATACGGTCCAGAGAACTTAAAGTCATGGTGATAGGAGTCTGCGCCGGACCAGGTCGAAATCCTATGTCCAACACGCTTCATGATTTTGTAACTGAACTGGGATCAAATCTTGGTAAAGCAGGCATGCAGAAAGATTTTCTCTACAATATGTGTGAAGTTTTCAAAATCTCTTAGAAGTCACCATAAGCCATTCAGACTAAAATGAATTTAAGCTAGGAACATTCCATTCACTCATTATTTTTTTTTAAGTTTATTTATTTATTTTGAGGGAGAGAGAGAGAGAAAGGCGGGGAGGGGCAGAGGGAGAGGAGAGAAAATCCCAAGCAGGTTCCATGCTGTCAGGGTGGACAGGGGACTCAATTTCAGAACCTTGAAATCATGACCTGAGCCAAGATCAAGAGTCAGATGCTTGAGGCGGAGACAGAGACAGTGTGGAATATTATAATAGCTCAATATAAAAATAATGAAAATCTGAATGGGAAAAAAGATTATTGTACGGTAAAGAAGAGAACAGCTATATAGAGCAATGGAGAGATAGAATAGACAGTACTTTGTGATTGACAGGATATGTACCATGTCGAAGGTGTTTGCTTTGAACACGGCTTAGTCATTGCATCCTGACTGTCCAGGTTTGCTAACTGCTTAGAATGACATCAATCCGATGTCCAAACTTACGATTATCAAAGCACCAGTCGTTAACTCAGAAATATCGGCTAAAAGTAAAAGTTCATACTTAAAAACAAAAAGTTTACTTACCTACTTGAGAGCGAGAGAGCAAGCCTGAGCAGGGGAGGAGCAGAAACAGAGAATTCCAAGCAGGCTCCACGCTATAAGCGAACAGCCAGACGCAAGGCTCGATCTCAGGAACTGCAAGACCGTGACGTGAGCCGACCTCAAGTCAGTTTCTTACCTAACTGAGCCACCCAGGCACCCCTAAAAGTCCATACTTTAGTATCAGTTACTTGCCGATGATAATTTACAATTCATTCCTCAGCTGGCCATAAAAAATGATTAGAGAAGTTGTATTGAAGACATTTTAGGTTTCTCGTACATTCGCGACCCTGTTTGAAAATGATAATAGTCTTAAAATATATTTTCCTTTGCCAATTTTATGAATTTCAGCTCGTTGTCTGGAAGAGGTTCTGATATCATATGAAAACGAAACTGCACATTGCAAAGTCATATAGCAAAGCAGAGGTATGTATGTATCGGATTGCAATGGGAATCTTGGCATCACATAGAGCTGTTTAAATCTAGATGTACGTGCACAATTCATAAATATCAGATCAAAGTTAGATCGCTATGGCGTACTTATCAGAAAAAAAATCTCCGCTAACTCTTGAAATTAAGGAAGATAATTGAAAACAATAATGCAAAAATTACAATCCATTCAGCGAGCATGGGTGATAATGTTATCTTCATGCGTGTATTTTTTGCTTGTCAAGGTAACTGGTCTTTCTCTGAAGACAACTGGTATTTTACTTCTGCTGAAAATACCATCTTGGCAGCAGGGAAATTGTTCTGGAACATTGAGCGCCAATCTTATCGAGACAAATAGCAAGGAAGAGGTGGAAATGTATGGCATGATATTCATTCCCATGTTTTCTTAAGCAGAAGATAACTATAAATAGACTTTTTTTTTAATTTTTTTTGACGTTTATTTATTTTTGAGACAGAGAGAGACAGAGCATGAACGGGGGAGGGGCAGAGAGAGAGGGAGACACAGAATCGGAAACAGGCTCCAGGCTCTGAGCCATCAGCCCAGAGCCCGACGCGGGGCTCGAATTCACGGACCGTGAGATCGTGACCTGGCTGAAGTCGGAGGCTTAACCGACTGAGCCACCCAGGCGCCCCAAAATAGACTTTTTAATATCTTTTGTTCTTTCAAGCATGCCAGACTCAACATATTATAAGCGGAGATCTCAATCAAACTGAAAACATTAAAAAATGGACTGAAGATGATTCTGTGATTTTAAAACTTTAAATATATTTGCATATCAAACTATGTGCTGATGTACAAAAATTATTTAGTAAACAAAGGGGTGGAGGGGATCACATAAGACATACAAACTAAAGGGAGTCTGCTCAGAAATAGCTCATATTTATTGATTGGTCCTACTATTGCTGGTAATAGTTGAGTGGTTACATATATTAAAGCATATACTGCCCCAATAATCCTATGAGACAGTGCTATCATTGATGTTGTCATATTAATGAGGCCCAGAGAGGATGAGAAAAATTTCCAAGATTATGTAGCAAGTAAGAATTAGAAGCAAGATGTAAGCCATGAAAGTTTTACTCTGGAGATCATGAGCATTATCATTAGGCGATGCTAACCCGGGAACGGTAAATCATATTGAAGCAAGTTGGAAGACTATCACTTTTGTTGGCAACAGGCAGAGTTGCTCAAACAAGCAGATTTACATTTTTCTCCCCTGTATGTTATCTTTCAGAAAGGAACAAATAAGAAAAAGAACTTTCAAGAATAAAATTCTTGCTCATGAGGAGTGACATTTTCAGGCTAATTATTCTTTGGAATTTTGAAGACCAAAGGCCTCGTAGAAGGGATTCTCCCTCTAGTAGACTCTAGCGAACCTAAAGAATACAGGTCTCCTTCATTTTTTATTCTCTTCTAATATGCGGTTGTTGCCTTTACATCGCGTCTCCTTTTGCCCTGCCTTCAAGTTGTTACTGCCTTTAATAAAGACTTCAATCGATATCTGTGGTAGTAAATTTGTGGCCTACACGCGGACAGTTTCTTTTTTTCTTTTTTTTTTCTAATGTTTATTTATTTTTGAGACAGAGAGAGACAGAGCATGAACAGGGGAGGGTCAGAGAGAGAGGAAGACACAGACTCTGAAGCGGACTCCAGGCTCTGAGCTGTCAGCACAGAGCCTGACTCGGGGCTCGAACTCATAGACCGTGAGATCATGACCTGAGCCGAAGTCGGAAGCTTAACTGACTGAGCCACCCAGGCGCCCCCACGCTGACAGTTTCTATACGGTGCTCTTGGAAGGCACTCTCGGAACTGCAACACTCTTCCCTCCTGAGGCTGAACTCGACTTTGAGTGATTTTGGACAAGGCACACCTGGAAGCCTTCCCCAAGGGCATGGCTCTCCCCTCCTCCACACACCATGCTTTACACCAAACGTGTATATGCAGATCATCAGCGCATCTTTTAGGAAAAGCATGTAAAACCAAACGTATGTAGATTAATGAGTTTGCTAAGGTAATGTCTCCTAATGGTCTATTGCCTCACAGTTTGCTTTTTGTAAATCACAGTTTACCCGTAACTTAGCGTGGAAGAGATCACGTCTGGGAATGTTCCAGAACTGACAGAGGCCATCAAGTGACATACGGACAAAGCCTAATGAACCTCAGGAGGGTGAACAAAGTGAAAACCGAGTTATGTGTACCATGTGAATTCCTGAAAACCAAAACCAGGGAAAAGAAGTTGAAAGGCAGCCAGAGAAGAACAGAATTTACCTTCAAACGAGCAATTGATCACTAAACTATAAAAAGACAAAGAAAACATGAAAGCCATATATTTACTAAAAGACAACTGTCATACTAAAATTATATTCCCAGAGAAAATATGTTAAATATATAAGAATCATACGAGTGTTGGTGTGCCTGGGTGTTCTCAGTTGGTTAAGCGTCCGACTTCAGCTCAGGTCATGATCTCACAGTCCATGAGTTCAAGCCCCGTGTCAGGCTCTGTGCTGACAGCTCAGAGCCTGAAGCCTGCTTCAGATTCTGTGACTCCTTCTCTCTCTGACCCTCCCCTGCCGTGCTCTCTCTCTCTCTCTCAAAAATAAATAAACATTAAAAAAAAAGAATCATATGAGCGCATAATCATATTTCATAGGTGAAAAGAAGATAATTAAAGATACATAGAGAAAAAAATAATTTATTACCCTAGGTCTGCACTAAGGATATAAACTATAATGTTTGTTAGGTGTAAGAAAATTATTCCAAACGGAACCTCAAAGATTCAAGATAAAGACCAATGAAATAGGTTCATGTGGGTATAGGTCAAAACAGTGATTATATAAAACCATAATATTAAAGTCTATGGTTTAAAATTGTGTAAATTTACAGTACACTGTATGTGTAGCAATTAAACCAAAAAGGGGATAAAAAGAGTTGAAAGGCCCTAAGTTTATTACAATGTCAAGGAAGAGGTAAAGCAACTATTTATATTGGACATTAATAAGCCAAGGACGCATGTTGGGATTTTCAGGATAACCACTAAAACAACAAAATATTATGTAACTACGAATACAGTGAAGGAATATATCTCAATTAGTGGAATAATAATTTAATGGAATAACTTCATTAGAATTATATTCAGTGAAGTCAGTAAAGGAAGAGATTTTTCATATGATTAATATCAGATTCATATCAGATTAATGTTTCTGATACGTTTTTAGACAAAGATGCAGGAGTTCAAACAAGAACTTCAGCCTTATTTCTTGGGTCCTTTCAGGGTATCCAGGGGCCCATAGAGTACTGAGGGTGGATATTGGAGAATGAGAATGAATGATGCCAAATGTTAAACTGAAAGCATCTTCAAGGGCCTCTGAGTCACAATTTTCTTATGTTTCCCTTTTGTTGTCAACTAGTCTGGCTCACAGACTGTTTATTTACCTCTGTCCATGGGGCCTTTTCCTGAAAACTATTTAGGTTTCCTTGACTTCTTTATAGTTCTTACTGAATCACTTATCCCAGGGCACTCTGAGATATTTTATATATATATATACCATACATATTATATATATGGTATATATATATATATATATAATATATACCATACATATTATATATATGGTGTATATATATATATATTATATATACCATACATATTATATATATGGTATATATATATTATATATACCATACATATTATATATATGGTATATATATATTATATATATATAAATATATATATATATATATATATGGTTTGGTAACCCATGACATTCTTTTCAATCTCTTTTTCTAGAAAACTAGTCATGTGGTTTTGTGAGGAAACCATATTAAGAAGCTTCATCTTTATGCCATTCAGTCTCAACTGAAGGCCTAAAATAAATTTCAAAGGTCTCTTTTGCCCTGTTGCCTCCCCTTGAGACATATCTGTTTCTGCAAAGTCTAGTTTGTCTCTATGTGGAAGGTAGTACAGTAAAACCTTGGATTGCGAGGAACCTGTGCTGTGAATGTTCTGCGAGATGAGCAAACATTTCTAATCAATTTTACTTGATCAACAAGCAATGTCTTGCAATGCAAGTAGCATGTAATGCCAAATGTCACATGATCACAACTGAGCCAATGGTTCTTGAAATTGGCTTTGCTATACAAGGCTTTGAATCACAAGCATGTTTCTGGAACGAATTAGGCTCGCAAACCAAGGTCTTACTGTAATTGATTCTTCCAACCGTTTCAATAGCTGATATTTCAAGCGTGTTTATTACCTCACTTTCTATTTTCAATAAATCCACTGCACCAGGATTCTGTAGTCCCCAGAGATAATCCCCATTATCACTTTATCATCAACTGTCTTATTTAGGCTGAATCTTCCCGCCATTGTTCCCTCAAAAGAAGATGCTTCTCACCCCAAAGTGGCTAGACACAATTTGCTCTGCTTTCAAAAGGTTATTATCTTGGGAAAGAGTAGTTTGTGTCCAGTAATGGGGA